>NC_072397.2:37962421-38264218 GCF_028885625.2 Pongo pygmaeus | reverse complement strand
ATGAATAAGGCTCTATGTGAGCCCAGCCATGCCTGTTTATTTACAGGTGGTAGGGGGAAGTTTGTTATCTGGCTATGGTGGCACGGTTAAGCCCTTGGCACAGAAAACGGTTGCCAAAGCTGATAATACTGACCTCTGGCCCTTTAGAGATAGAGTTTCCAGTCTGGAATTTGAGGGTTGTCTGGCAGAACCCCAGGCTCTGAGTCAGATCCTTGCTCACTCATGGCTGCCGTGGCCTCCAATGGTGTGCCTGCAAAGAGGGAGTGCCACCGTGTCTCCAGAGGGGATGTTGAGGCCTTGTGTCCCAGGTTTCAGTGTGTGTGCTTCACATTCTTCACCCACTGAGGTCCCGGACCTGAGGCAGGCCTATCTGCAGGAATAATTGGTCCTCAGCAGTGGGAACTCTGTGACACTGAGCTGCCACACACCTGGAAGGGGTCCCATGGAGCTCACTGTCTGGGTCAAGGTTGGTGCAAGGCTTGTGTCCTGGATCTCATCCTACTGAGTCCCAACTACTGCAGGCACTGACCTCCTCCCATGAAGAAATCAGAGCCAACAGTTGCAGCAGCTCACCCAGTGCATGCTGTACCCCTTCCATGTGCATGTGACAGAGGGTGCCTGCCATATCTGAATCAGGCTGTGAGGAAGGAACCTTGCTGGCTATGTTCACTGAGTGACTGCCTGGCCCAGGAGGGCCCAAGGGGTCTTAGGATTTGTGGCTGCAGCACCTGCTCCGTGAGGGTCTCTCTGATGATTGGTAGAGAGGAGGGCACCCCCAGAAGGTGCTGCCTGAATGAAGGCCTCCAACCCCATCAGTGAGGGGCAGCTGGGGCCCTCCTGGGGAAAGTCAAAGGCTGAGCTCCAGGACAGAAGGACACTGCCCTCAGCTGAGTATCAGTAGGCACCTGGATGTGGGCCATCACAGGGCCGTGGCACACACACACTGTCTCCTGCATTGCAGGTGCCCCATCCTCAGGAGGTGAGGAAGATGGGAGGCCAAGGCTGACAACACGTGAGACCAGACTCCAGGCACTAAGGGCTGGTCTGGGGTGGGACGTGCTTCCCATCCACCAAGCCCTGCCCTCCACAGGCATGTGAGGGACCAAAAACTTGGGGACAACTTCCCTAGGATCACACTGATGGTCAGGATTTTCTTGAAAGGGAGGAGGGTCTGGGCCACTGACATGCCTCTAGATCCCTGACCCATGGAGCTCACTGCCTGGGTGAGTTGGCTCTGGGTGTCAGGCTGGGGGAGGGAAATGTGCACCCATACTGCATGTGGGGATATTGGGGTGCAGGGCTCTAGGAGTTTCAGGGCTGGAAGGAGGCCAGGGCTGGCCTGTGAGGACTTTGGTTTGACTCTCGGTGGCATTGACCATCACAGGTGTGAGTGCAACTGGTCACAGGGGCTCAGGAGGCTGCCTGCTGGACCAAGGATTTGTGGGCAGCAGTAGGCAACTGTCACATCCCAGGGGAAGAGGAGGTTGGTGATGGGGGCAGCACAGTGTTCTCTGAAAGATGAGCTGTGGGTGTGAGACAGCAGTCAGGGGGACAATGCCTGGGTGTTTTGGCCTGAAACAGTGGCAGGCGGGACTTTGCTCAGCTGTGGAGGGGTTTGGATTGGAGTTGGGGCTTGTGGTCCTGGAAATGCCGAGAGATGTGCAAGTGTTGCTGAGGGTCATCAAGGGACAGATGTGTGGAAACAGTTAAAATTTAGGGACTGATGGTGTGCTGGCTGAGCCCCTGGGCTTTATGGGGTGGAGGAGTCAAAGAGGTGAGGAGAAACCAGCCAGGGAGACAGGGAAATCCATGGGTGCTGATCCCAAGAGTTGATTAAATCTGGGATAAGATGAATATTTTCCAGCTTCCTGCTCAGCCACTGCCCCCAATCACACCCTCCTGGTGTCCTCACTGAGTCCCTGTTTGTCCCTGCTTACCTGACTGTCTGAGGCAGGTGTTTGGTGTTTCCACGCCACGTGGACTGGGGTTGTGAGGGTTACTGGAGGCCACCTTTCAGAGGGCACCATCTGGCAGTGGGCAGATGTGGTCTCCCAGTCTTATGAAACAGGCCCTGCCACAGCCTGCTGGGCTGTTTCAACCACCCACCCCAAGAGGCCTAGGAGGGCCACTCACAGCTGTGAGAGGTGACTTATTTCAGCTTCTGTTCACACTGTTTCCATCTGGGCCTAAGCTTCCCCCTCCAAGAGATGGGTGTGTCTCTGTGGGTGGATGGTGGGGAGGTCAACAGAAAGAGGAGGGAGCAGTGTCTTAGGACACTATTCTCACTCTGTCAGGCCACAGAGTTCTGTGGAGGGTGGTGTAGGGTCTCAGATTCTAGTGGGCCACAGTCACCTGGCAGCACATCATCTTGCCTGGCTCATCGTTCTTTATTGTTGAAAAGTGGACATGTTGAATACTACAGCGTAGTAAATCTGGAAACCAAATTCTCCTCTCTTCCTAGGCTTTGTGACTGTTTTTTGTGAGTTGCAGTTACTTTTTTAGTTACCATTTCAGTTTATTTTTAAAGCTGTATTCTTTGTCATAAGTGATCACTAATACCTATGTTTCATTAGTGGTAGACTGTTGATTTGAGAGAGGATTGTTTAAATGTCTAGAGAATACACATTTTCTATTTTTGCAATTGTTCTCTGCCTCTGTAATGAACCATGCCTTTAACACAGCCAAACAGTTTACAACTCCACCTTTACGTTCACGTCCTGTTACTCAGAATAAATTTCAGGCACACAGGAGATCTTAGCCTTTCCCAAAACGTTTGTTGGGGCATGAGTGTGGCATTCTAGATTTTTAGAAATTTGTAGAAGCTTTTCAAAACCCTTCTTTATTTTCCAAATTATCTAATCATACTGACTTTCCTTTCAGGCTTTTTAGTGTGTTTATTGTTTGCCCTAACTGATATCTTTTGCTTCCTAAGGAAGCAAGATTACTCATTTCTCCCAGGCAGGGATCATTATTCAAGCCAACGTGGTGGCCCAGCCCTTGGATTCCAGCTGATGGTGCCTGAGACAACCTTAATCTTATACAGTAAGGAAAGGAAAATGAAGGTCACCTCTTAAAAGCAGCTGAAGCTGAATTTTTTAAAATTCACTCTTTACGTGGAATCCTTTCCATGTGTTCTTTTAATGTTCACACTCAGCTACATTGTTCATTGGTAGCTTTCTTCCTCTTCATTGAGTTGATTCCCAGCAGTAAAAGTATCAAATCAGAGTTGTCTTGTCATGCCACATGCATTTCTACATCAATTTTAATGTAATCAGGTGTTCAGCTTACCCAGGACTGCATGTATGGGAAACTATACATACAGCCCATGGCTGTGACAGATCCCATTATTTCACCATCCATAAAGTGTGAAGTTGGGTCTTCTATCCTGTTGTTTTTCTCTAACCATTTAATCATGCCTAAAATGTGTCTATGTGACCTGTAATGGAAACATATAAATAGCCACCAGAATAAACAGTCACCAAAAACATAGAATAAGTAAGTCTGGGGAAAAAAAGCACTTTCAAGGGAGCAACTCCAGCTATGTCTACAAGATCCTTGAGCATTTTTTCTATTTCAACATTTTTTGTTTAATATATACTTTCTCAGTTTGCCTGATTTCTCTACAAAACTAATTGATATTTTCACCTATTAGCCATCTAAGGTTCATAAATATGTATTACATTAACTCAATTTTCTACTTAAAGGGGACTAAATTTCCCCAATGATACCTTACATTTTTAGATTTCCTAGCTTTGGCGCTTGCATTAGTTTTGCTGCACTGACTATGCATATTCAGCTCGGATGTCTGCAAGCTCATGTTTGATATAACAGATCTAGACAGAAAATGATAAATTGGCTATCTCTTTGTCTTGGATGCAGGCTATGTCTCCTTTTCTCATGTTTTACACTCTTAAATCACATTTTCAAGTAAAGCATAATAGAAAAAAATTGTGTCTTCTTTATTAAGGAAGTAATTCAAATGCTAGGTCCTAGTCTCAAGTGTCTCTCAGAGTGACTCCTGTTCTGTTATTGCTCTTGTCGGGTTTCTGCACCTTCCTCTAGGCCCATCTATAAACTTTCTTGTAAAATTCAGTTGTAGCAAATTTCCTTGAAAAGTCAGTTTAGCAAGCACACTTCATCCTTGATATCTCAACAGCCTCAATGTTACATCAGGTTTCTCACTGTCCACCGTCTCACAAGTCTGGTTACCCTGGCTGTCCCCAACAAGAATTGGTTTGGTCACTTTAGCCAGAATACCCCTCATCCTTGTTTCCTCTTAGTAAGTTTTCATCCATCAGCCCTTACCCTGCTCCTTGGCTATAAGTTCTTGGTTATCCTTACTGTATACAGAGTTGAGCACAATTTGTCTCCCAAACTACAAAATCTTACTGCAGTGGTGTCTATACCCATCTTATTATCCTGAATAAAGTGTTCTTATTATGCTTTAACAAGTATCATGGGGTATTTTTAACATGTTTGGCACGTAATTTGTAAATAGTGTTCTTCACACACAGACAGCCAAAAGTGATCAGCCTTAGCTGGAGATAAAGCAAGGTAAATATCTAGCTGTAGTTTCACTCAGAATTCTGAGTTGTTAGCTCATCTCAATTAATAGTCCTATTTGCTTCTCTGTGCACATTTTAAATATGAATGGTTTGAATGGAGAGCAGATAAATGGTTAATTTATGGAAGCTCTTGCATCACCAAAGTGGTCATTAATTTTTGTGTTTGAGCTTTGAGCATTTCCTTGCCTGAGAACAGGTACCTGGAAATCATTTGTTCATACAACAGTGAGTTGTTGACTGCTTTAGGCCTTGTGACAGATGAAGAAATAATTCAATATAAGATATTCTGCAACAATGATAGTTACATTTTGTCTTTATAAAGCTCTGCAACAAAATGGTAATTCAATAGGTCTAGACTTCCCCAACCATGAACATTTTAAAGGTCTTCAGAACTGGCTCTAGACTTGCCCCTAGAGGATAACCTCCAGGACCTTGGAAAATTCTGCCTAATAAGAAGGATTGTCTTAGTCCACTTGAGATCTTGAGCAACACCATATATTTGTTTCTAACCATGTAAGCGGTAGTGAATACCTGTTTTTGTATGCATGGGTCTCTGGGCCACATACTGTATTAGTTTGACCTCTACGGTAGAAATGGTGATTGAGTAGCTAGAGCCAGTCATGTGCCCACTGCATGCCTATGTAACTGAATTCCAACAAAATACTCTGGACACCAAGACTCTGCTTTGATTTCCCTACTTACTAAAACTTTGCACATGTCACATTATGACTGGGAAAATTATGTACTATTTGTGTGACTCCACTGTGACAGGACAACTGGCAGGATGCACTTGGTTTCCTCTGGAAACATCCCTACTTCCTATTTTCTTTCTTAAATCTAATCTGTATCTTTTCTATTTAATAAATTATAACCATAAATGTAACAGCTTTTCTAAGTCTTTTGAGTTTTTCTAGTAAGTCATCAATTCTGAGAGTGGTCAAGGAACTCCTGACAAGGTTGAATCAAAAATGGAATTGTCTGTAATTCCAGCTACTCAGTGCCTGTAATTCCAGCTACTTGGGAGGCTGAAGTATGAGAACTGCTTGAACTTGGGATGTAGACATTGCAGGGAGCTCTGATGGTGCCACTGCACTCCAGGCTGGGTGACAAGTAGAGACTCAGTCTTCAAAAAAAAAATTCTAAAATGAAAGTATTGAATTGTTGCAGTTATCATTATAGAAAATAAACAATTAATAGTAGGGTTTCATAAATACAATATATGTTGCCTGAATGTCTACTGAATCACACATGAAATAAGACAGCAGGTGTGCTGTAAACAGTTATTAGATGTAAAGGTTACAAACGGAAATTGGAAATAATAGACCCAACTTCCAAGGAATCAGATCATGGATACAAAATAAATATGTAAAATAAATAAAAACAAATGTTTACAAATCCTAACAGGGAGGCCATTATAGTGGCAGTCCCAATGTTTTACTTTTCTGTGTAAGAAAACCAGAATGCAATAAAAACATAATTAACAAAACTGGAGACTTTACCCATCAGAAATTCCCAATTAACCTTCAAATAAAATATAATCATTTAAAAAGCTACTGTTACAAAATATATATGACAGCATATATATATGGATATATGGCAAAAGTTCTGCAACAATTTGAGACAATAAATAAGCACTGAAGAAGCTCAATAGACTCCAAGTAACAGAAACTCAAAGAAACAAACTCAAACTTACCTAATAATTAAACTGTCTGAAACAAATACAAAGAGAATCATGAGGATTTTCAAGGGAAGTAATGGAAGCAGCTAGTCATGTCAAAGGGACCCTGAAAAATAACCAGTGGATTTCTTATCTGAATAACCACTGAATAACCAGTGGCTTTCTTATCTGAAAACTAAGATGATAGAATCAGCAGACTAATATATTCCAAGTGATGTCACAAAAAACTGTCAAACCTAAACCTTATGATCCAACAAATTGTCCATCAAATGTGAGGGACAAATTCTGACATTCCCAGCTAAAAGCTGGGACCTTTTACCAGTAGACTACCCTTTAAGAAATGTCTTATGGAGCACTAAAGGGTGGAATGAACAGACACTCAAAAGCAGTATGAGTAAACAAAGATTAAGGTAAAGATAAATACATGAAAAAATATGTAAGATAAACAAATTAACAATGTGCACCTCCACAATTTGTTCTCCACATATCTTAAACACAAATATATTTAACAAAGAAACTACTGTTAATTTGCCTTTTTGACACACAATGCATAAAAGTATAATTTTGAGAACTCAGTAAGTGAAACAATGGAGTTACGTTATACAGGAGTAAAGGTTTTGTGTGTTACTGAAGGTAAACTAGTATAACTTTAAAAATGTTATAACATTAGAATGTTCAACATAATCATCATAGCAATCACAATTAAACAAAAAAGCACAAAAGAGTAACAGGCAGGAAGAAAGCTTTCTACATCAGAGGGTAGAGACTGTGGATTTAGCTACTCTTATCTGAGGCTACTGAAAAAGCTATCATGCACCATGAGACAAAGCCCAAGCTGTTCCACCAGGGAGTAAGTGTGGAGAGCCTAAGGCACATAGCATAGCTGCTATTTCACACAATTTTCACTACACCAGGGGTGACGAAGTAGAAGAGGCTCATCCAAACTCAGAACCTGATGAAACACTGGAGGCAGAAAGAAGTAGCTATGTGGAGACGCAACTGAAAGAAAGTTGGCACAGGAACTGCTCCAATCCTGTGCCTTTCTTCATGGCTTCCCAGGAGTTTCAGGTTGAAACTATTGTTGACAAAAGGCAAGATAAAAATGAGAATACAGAGTATTTAGTTCAGTGGAAAGGTTATGAAAAACAGGATGACACTTGGGAACCGAGCAGCACCTCATGAACTGTGAAAAATGTATACATGATTTTAATAGACGACAGACTGAAAAACAGAAAAAAACGACATGGACCAAAAGAAGTAGAATTTTTTCAAACAATGCCAGAAGAAGAACTTCCAGATCTACCAAAGCAAACTATTCTAAGAACTCTCCTAAAATGCTAGTGACTGGCAAACACCACAGATCCAAAAACAGCCAGCAAGAACAGATCCAAAAACTGCCAGCAGATCCAAAAACAGATCCAAAAACTGCCAGCAAGAACATTAGGAGAAAGGCAGCTTCACTTCTCTCTGACACAAAGAATATGGAGCTAGTACATTGAACTATCAAGACACTTGCACCTGACAGCCCCTTTAAAAACAAGAAAACTGTGAGCTGCTTTCAGGAACTCGAGAAACTGGACTCTGTTGCAGCAGATCAGCAGGACATGGTGGTCTTCAAGGTGACAGAAGGGAAACTCTTCAGGGACACTTTGTCAGATCCCAGTGCAGAACAGGATGGAATAGAGAACAGGTCCCAGATACACTCACTAATGTCTCAGATGTCTGGCTCAGTTCCTGCTTCCATGGCCACAGGCTCGGCTACCAAAAAAGGTGTAGCCAACGGAACAACAGACGTGCATCAGTTCCAACAGTGAAAGGTGGGCAAAGAAATGTCACTGATGATGGCAGAGACCAGCCTTTTATTAAGAAGATGTACTTCACCATAAGGCTAACATAAATTGACAGCACATACAGACACATTGTAGTGAGGAAAGAGGATAGATTCACCCAGATATTGCTATCAAGTAGATCAACAGAAAAAAAGTACTGAATACAGAAGTAATTAAACAAATGGTTAATGTTCTGAATAAAGCTGTTGAGGATGACAGCAAGCTCCTGCTTTCAATGTAGCTGGAAATGTCTTTTGCTGTGGTCTTGATTTTGGGTACTTTGTGATGCACTTAAGGAATGACAGAAACAGAGCAAGCCCTGAAATGGTGGACACCATCAAGCCCTTTGTGAATACCTTTATTCAATTTAAAAAGCCTATTGTCATATCAGTCAATGGCCCTGCCACTGGACTAGGTGCATCCATACTGCCTCTTTGTGATCTCATGTGAGCTAATGAAAACGCTTTGTTCCAAACCCCTTATACGACCTTTTGACAGAGTCCAGATTTCTGTTCTATTGTTATATTTCCAAAAATGATGAGTAAAGCATCTTCCAATGAAATCTTAATTGCTAGGTTAAAGCTGAGAGCACAGGAGGCATGTGCCAATGGCCTGGACTCTCAGGTATTTCTGACTGGAAATTTCACCCAAGAGGTTATGATTCAAATTAATTAGCTTGTTTTGTGTAATCGAATCGTGCTGGAAGAATGCAAGGCCCTCGTTTGCTGTAATATTAAGATAGAGTTGGTACAGGCCAATGAGAGAGAGTGTGAGGTGCTGAGGAAGATCTGGGGCTCAAGCCCAAGGGATAGAATCCATGTTAAAGTATGTTGAAAATAAAATTGATGAGTTTTAACTGTCAGTCTGTCTGCTCCGGACACAAGAATTAAGCTGAACAAAATGCATCATGAGTTGCAAGATGCTGTAATCCATCTTTATAGCCCCAGACAATTTCACCCATAGCTAAGGCTTGGAAACAGAACTGGAAATATCTAAGCTATGTATTTAAGTTATCATGGAACTTAAGTACTGTAACTTTAAAAGAAGTAATAAAGGAGCTTCTTTGCCCAAATGTGATTATTTTATGCACACATAGCCTAAATATAAAAGCAGACTCTTGGGTAATAGACTGTTCTTGCAAGCTCTAATTTGTATCTATGGCTACTACTATATATAAGACCAGAATTTTGTTTCATTAGATGTGGATGACAGAGAATTCTGTAATAATGTTTATTTTTCTTATTTTTATATCCTAGAATACAGAGTCTACTGGGGTATGAGGCAGCCTTAGCTTCCTTCCCACAAAGAAAGACACAGATCTATCAGAGATGGTGCCCTTGACTTTATAGTGGCACAAATACTTCAGAGACACAAAATTATAAATTAAAAGACTTATCTTTTAGAATAAATATTTCTGACACAAAATTCACTGATGATCATTCTCCTAAACTGTACATATGATTAGAATTTGTGGTGAGATATCACTTTATTTTCTTTTCTTTTATAAATATCTAGTCCTTACCCAGTTAAAAAAGAAAACTTTATGTCTCTAAAGTAAAAGTTGTTGCACCCTATTAGTGAATTATTGAATCATTTTGGTGGAAATATCAACGTTCTAATGTTTGTAATGTACATATTTAGGTTACTTTAGAGTATGTTCTAGTTAATAACTTAAAACTCTAGACACATTATTAAAGGCAAAAACTTCTTTCAAAACAAAGAAAAGATCCCTGCACTCTGTATAACATTTAAAATGATCAGTGTCTATTTTTATGAGCACACAATTTTCTAGAACACTCTACGTATTCAGCTACCCAGAAGCTCTCTGCATCCTGTCCTGTGGGTTTTTATGGAGGCTGAATTACATAGGCATAACTGAATAATCCACTGGCCACTGGTGATGAATGTTACCTTTGCCACAGGATCTCTAGGGTGTCGCTTCATCAGCCAAGAATCTCTGTGGATGATGGCACCTTTGCTGAAGTTTCTCTTGAGCCTGTTTGTCTAATTTTACCCACCCATCTTGCAGGCTGCACTCAGCTCAAACTATGGGCTTAGGTTTCATTTCGCTATGGATGTGCCAAGCACAGAATGGAGGCAGATGTAGGAATGAGTGATGGTTCAGTCCAGCCACTGCACACAGGTAGACACGTTATCTGGGATGAGGTAAGCAGGTCAGATGCTGGTACAGGTGACAGCTCCCTGCATATCTTTAGGTGAATCAGACATATCACAGGCTTTCTCTTCTGCAGGCACTGAAGAAGTCGGTGGCATCCAGAAATGTAGAAATGACAGAAACTGCAGAGATCCAAAGATGTCATCACAGCCCTGGCTTGGGAAAGGTTTAGATCTGGGCTCTTTTAAGGGTCAAAGTTCTACTTTCTTTCTTTCTTCTTTATGTTATTTATTTATTTTTCTTTTTTTACTTATCTATGGGATCACTATGGCTTAAATTAGGGTTTTCAAAGGACTCTGTCTCTCTTGCCACTGGAAATTAGGATCTTGTCTTTTCTTCACTCTTTCCCTCTTTGATTGTTTTTTATTTATTATGACATGCTATAGAAGAAATATGGTTTGGCCCAGCATGCTTCTGTTGCCTGTAGAGCTATTTCTCAGAAGCAGTAAGATTTTGGCTTAGGAATAACATAATGCCTTCCCATGTAAGACCAAAAAAGGGCTAGATATTAGAAAGGCTCTATATATTTATTGATGTATCAGAAAACTTTCCCAGGTCTTATGTTATTTGTTTAAAGTACTGTAATGAAAAAGAAACTTGCACTTTACTGGAACCTCATTCATTGTATATTTCCTATAGGGATAGTAATGGACTTGGAGGGTTGGATGTTAAAACTGGAAAAGCTGATTACGATGTGACTAGAAGATTCTCTATTTCAAGAAGATGAGAAAAACTGGGACAACAAGATTTGGTTTTGATTGTTTCCAGGGAGAATGTTTCTCTGACATTTTGGAGCTGTTTACTCTGGGGTTTTCTGATATGACTGCTAAGAAGGCATGAACAATTTTATGATATTTACAAAGATTTGGGTTGTTTCACAGGGCAAAAAGCCTTGCACACAGGAAACTTCAAACAATGTGTCTTCCCACCCTCAGAAACTATCGAGGTCTTCAATAGTATTGAGAAAGAAAAGCTACATAGTTGTGGTGGATTATTGGTAAAATTTCAACAAGCAGAGAAACAGCCTGAAAAATCAGGCTGCAGAAACAAATTTAAGAATCGTACACAATCCTGTGCCCCACATAAATAAACAACAACAAAAAAAAGCTCAACTTTTTTTGTGTGTGGATAAGCCATGCCCACAGCTACTCAGATGAAAAAACAAGATCCCACATTAAAATGTTACGTCTTTTGTGGAACCAGAGGGTTTCCAGGAAATAGCCTCTCTCTTTTTCTGGATATGTACACATTGGACTCAATTGTGTTACAAAGGTCACCTTATATTACTAAACATGCTTTAGAATCTGAACCAAGTTTCTGTAAATTAGCATTTTAGCCTCTGGTCCCAGGACAAGGTCCTGGGCCATGCTTTCACTTTAGCTCTTGTGTGGCTCAGGGCCAAATTCCTGAGCTAAACTGAGTCATTACTTCTGCTATTAATAGTTCTAGGTGCAAGGTCCCAGAAAAGATGAGTAGTGCTTTCTGCAAGACTAGTTAGTACATTTTCTTTCTTCTGAGTCGACAAAAATATCAAATTCTTCCTCAAAGTGTACAACTGACTGTACTCTGCCAGAAGTTAACTTATTAAACATTTGCTATTATCTCACCTTTTGCATTCATAATTTTTAATGTTACTGAGATTAAAAAATTATGTGTGATACCTCAAAATAAGAGACTGATACATTGTGGTGCATTAGGGGACTGCAAGGTTTGTTTTTGGTTCATGGACATGGGAAGAGTTTCATTAAAGAGATCAGAAGGGGCTGGGCATGGTGGCTTATGACTGTAATCCCAGCACTTTGGGAGGCCAATGCGGGCAGATTATGAGGAAACTGAGATTGAGATCATCCTGACTAACATGGTGACACCCCATGTCTACTAAAATACAAAAAATTAGTCAGGTGTGGTGATGGGCATCTGCAGTCCCAGCTACTCAGTAGGCTAATGCAGAAGAATGGCGTAAACCCCAGAGGTGGAGCTTGCAGTTAGCCAAGACTGCACCACTGTACTCCAGCCTAAGCGACAGAATGAGACTCCATCCAAATATATATATATATATATGAATAGGAGTGCACTTCCAAATTATTTATGTTCATATCTGCAGCTTGTCCTCTATTTACATTCATATCTGCAGCTTGTCCTCAGGTTTTTGTTTTCTTTTCATTTCTTTTTATTTTATTTTTTTAATTTCTCAAGAACAAACAAAGCTCTGGGCCAGTGTCAGATAAAATCCAATAGATTGGCTGCCATCCTTACAAGGCTTAGGAGAAAGAGATGCTGGGAGGCACATTGGCAGTCTCCTTTCACCCTCCACTGTTGAAAATGTTCCCTCTGTCCCAAATGTTTTCAACACAGGATCTAGTCATCACATGGGACTGAAACAATATCTAAGTTAACTGAAGGTTTCTGGTTAAGACTACATGACGGTGTTGTGTGAAGGTCTCAAAACTAACTCCAGTTTCTGACAGCCCATCAGAATATTGCCACCAAAAATTCCAGGCCTTCTGTTACATTTTTTTTTTGTCATTGTGTGTCTACTGTACCTCCTATTTCTTCTTTGTGTACAATGTTGTGACCTTGAGATACAATCTTACTGGTAAGAGTCAGTCATTAGGAGTGTATTTCAAAGAGTTGCTATTTTGTGATTTTTTTTTTCAAAACAGGAAGAATTCAAAATTGTAGTCTAAAAATTTGTATTTGATAAGGGTCTTTTGTCTGCTGATGATAGATATTCATAGAACTGTATGGAATGGCATATGTTGAAATAAAATTTCTCTTTTTGGGTGGTTATTTCTCTTTAAAAACCTCAGCACTGCCACTTATATCTAAACAGTTTCTTTGTGAGACACATCTATTTTTCTGCAGAGGCACATATTGTGAGGACAGACGATAGAGAATTAACCTTCTTTTTCTAAGTTTTGACTACATAAACCTGAGATTCAGCATTTTCATGGAACATTTTAGATCTTAAAATGCAACCTAGTGAGATGAGGTTTTTTTCTGTGGGAAGCCTTGCCATTATTTGCACAAAACCCTTGGTTTTTTAACTCCTCTCTCTCTCCTATGTCTCTCTCACAGTAATAAGACTCTGTGCCCTATCTGTAAACAGAAAATTTCCGCTTTCAATAATCAGAAAGAAGGTGCCTTTGAGAGACATATTCTAGCTAAGTGCTGTCTTATGAAAGCCAGCCATACAGGCTTTACATGTTTTGAGGCACACGTGTTCTTCATCCAGCAGCACTGACATTTAAAGTAAAAGATAATTTTATGTTTCAAACTCAATTAATCCTGTTTCCTGGAATTTCAATGTTTTTCTAGGCCATAGCAATGGAAGCCAGAAATAATATTAAAATTCTTACTCTATACAAGTGACTTGCTCAAATTGAATGACTATATAACCTTTTTTTAGGCTCCCAAGTTGCTTTGGGAATCTTCTAGGTTGAGTAGGCTTAGGAAATCAACAAAGAATCACCAGTGGAGAGCTAAAGCCTGTGCAGGTAAACATTACTTGTCCTGCTGTCTTGCTCCTTTAGAACTGTGGGTGAAGGTGTGGTTTGCATCCATGGGGGATAGCTATGTCAGTCACCACTCTCAGAAAAGACAAGTGGAATGCCAAAACAAGGAACATACTTTCTATCTTATTATTCAGTCAGGGCTACCTCAAAAGGGGGAAAAGGAGTGTGGGATGCTTTCTTTATTTCTTTAGAAACTTCACAAACAATCTGCAGTGTGCACCTCTCTAGATTACATCCTGAAACACAGAAATTTAATTGACCATGAGATTCTGAAAGGAGAAAGTGGCCTATTTATTTATTTATTGCTCAAGGGCATGACAAACTTACCAGCTCCAGGACAGACAGGCCTAGCTTTCTGTGGGAAGTGTTCATTTTAATAGTATTCAACCAGTTGAACTTTTCTTCAGATGGCAAAGAAAAGAGTGTGAAATTTTTTTGTGCGGAAGCTTACTTTGACTTGGGAGACAACACAGATCTTTCTGAGCATTATAAAACAGACTGTGTCCTCTTGGTAGTAATATCAGGCAAGTTTCAAAGAGATAAATCATTAAAGTCAGAGACAAATCCCTGAGGAACACTCAAATGTAACTTCTAAATTCCCTACTTGCCACCCCAATTTAGAACCACCAGCAGCCATTTCATCAGCTTGTCTTGTTGTGCCACTAAAGAAATCCCCAACTTCACTGTTGCTCCTGCAGGAAATACTCAATAGACATGATACTAGCAGAGTACAAGTTTTCTTCTCATTGCAGGGACTTAGACAAATAACGAAAAACATAAATAAGTGTCCTCTGATGACCCTGGTGGATATACAGAAGCATTTCAAAATCTAACTCAAGTGTTAAGTCCTACCTGAAGAGATGACACACTACTCCTAAGACAAACCATAACGGTTGCCCTGAAGCAGGCAGCTTTACAGAGAGCTGAGTTATCTGTGGATGAACCACATTTCTTTTATAAAATCTTGAAAAAGGGAGGGTGAAAAGGAAAAAAAAATGTGGAACTGATAACAGAATTCTTTATCATAATAGGAAAGAATGCAGTGCAGAAAACTCGAGTGGAATCTTAGTGATCCTAGAGAGGAGTGAAAAAATTATCTAATGAGCATACTGGAAAGCTTATAAGGGAACAGAAGAAAACTTCTTAATTACTCTAAACTACTCATAATAGATTAATACCACATAAAAATTATTTGGCCTTTTTAAAAATCCTGAGAGAGGCTTTAGTGAAACACATTTTTCTATCTCTCTATTGAGTTCAGACAGAGTTAATCTTAAGAGAAAATTTTATTACCCAAGCAGACCCTGACATTGAAAGGAAGCTGCAAAAGTATGTCATATGTTCAGATAATATTGTCATTTTAACAATGCCCCAAGATGTGACAGCCTTTCTTTCATTTCAGATAACACTAAGAGTCTTTTATTTTACATTTAAGAAGATTAAGGACTGTAGACACAGGAAAGTGTTTGGAGCAAAAGTTTAAATAAGTGACAAAAGAAGCTCTCTGCCAGCAGAGATAGATGCTTGAGTAAGTCGTCCACTGGAGTTTAAGGTTTTTATGGCCTAAAAAATAAAGACATATGCTTAGTTTGCAAGGTGTCTTGGAGAATGTGTGATTTCACTTTGCCCAGACCGAGGACCTGTTAGACAGCTAAGCCAAGGAACTTTGCCTGGGAGCAGTCTGAAGTGATAATTTGCAAGGACTGCTTAGCTTGGCCTAGGAAAGATCATGAGCTAAAGTAAAGGCTTGGCCTGGGATGCTGGCTCAAGACCAATCAGGGACGGAAGTGATGATTCATATGGGTAGAGCAAACCGTCAAAAACAAAAAGAAGGATTCCAGCTGGTACCCACTAGATCCCAATGGTTTTATGCCCACAGAAAAAAAAGAAATTTTATTTTCTGGAAGCCCTCTGAGTATACAGAAATAGCATTTCTCCAGGCATTGTTTCCCCATCTGAGTGAGCAGGATGTTTGTACAAGCTTTTATTTGAATGGATGGCAGGTTCCACTCTCTGTGTCACTGCAGACACGTTATCCGGCACAACCTTCTGTGCTAGATCTCTTACTGGTGCCCATGCCTTTTTTTTTTTGGTCTGATTATTATGTTATGGTGGAATCAGACCCTTATCTGCAGACTCGGGGCCTTCCAGGGACCCTTTCCTTCCTGTTTACTTAACGAAAGCTAGCTAAGTTGTCTTTGTCCTCCCTCAGAAATGAAAACTCTAACTGCTCTGAGGAAATTGGGCATCGGTCTTTCTGGATACTTTCTACTGGAGAAGAGTGTTGTGTAGAAAACAGTAGGTAGGATTCTACTAAGAGCTGGTTTAAATGTTTGTAGAAGAAAGACATGTTAATGCATGGTTTTATTTGCATTACATTTTGAAGCGTGATAGATTTTAGGCAAAAAAAAAAAAATTGGATTACTAGAAAAAGCATATCACAAATAGAAAAGGAGAGTAAGAACAGCTTAAATACTTCAAGACTGCTGACATTGCCAGGTAACTGGTGGCTATATTTATACCTGTTAAGATTTGGTTACATGAGACTTGGGTTTACTTAGCTTTCTTGATTTGATCCTTCAAAACAAAAATTCCATTAGAGGAACCCTGTTTTCTTTTATTACCTGAAAATATGTGTGGAATGCTTGCCCAAAATTAGAATACTGTTCTGGATTTCTCTATTACTCATATCTTTCTGTTTTCCCAGAACTATAGCTGGGCATCACCAGTTGGCTCATAGAAAAAAAAAAAAAACAGGTTAATTAAAATTGTAGGAAAAACTTAAAAACAACTTATCAGTTGAGAAGTCAGTGATAGAGGTGTGATAGGCTGTGAGACATATATCTTTCTTCTAGTCCTAATTTTTTTAAGAATGAATCATGATAAAAGTTAGTTGTTTGCAAAACAGACTTGTCTTACACTTATCCATACTATTTTTGTACAGTGCTGCGAGAAATACCTTTGCATGTGCTTTCCTCATTGTCTTCTATGAAACTCTATTCTACAAGGAATATTAAATAGGATATTATAAAACTGAGCCCAGCCACTGGTTTTTTACCCTTAGATACATATAATTTGGGTAAACTCCTCTATTTTTGAGGTTCCAAGCACTTGGTTTTCCTGGGCCTGATAGAAAGAGGCTTTTTTTTTTTTTTTTTTTTTTTTTTTAACTTAGCAGAGGCTAGAAAACCTGCATTGGGATTGCATAGACAAAGTATAATGCCAGTTTTCTCAGGGGGCTTTTATTGGTTCCAGAAGTCAAATTTAATTCATTAAAGAAGACACTCTTCCAGTCAAAGCCTTAGAAGATCAACGAGCTTCTTCCAGCTTCTTCTATTGGGTTATGTTGCAAGTGAAAATATATTTTTATTGCACTGATTCAAACAATTATACTGTTGTAAGTTAAGAATAATCACACATAGTTTCTGAATTTTAGAGAAACCAGGCACAGAGAAAAAAAAGCATGTTCCAAGTCCTGTTAAGAGAAGTATACCAATCAACAGTGTTAAAAGCTGTAGCTAGGTTAACAGAAAGTGTACTCAACTTTAAGAAGCAAAACAATAAGTGGAAATGTTGAAAATAAAGGTAAAGAGATTGCTTCATTCTTTGGTTAGTTTAGTCTATTTTAACATTTGTCCTGCTTGATATTTATAAACATTTTAGCTCTTCCTAAGTTCTGTACATTTTTCTGTTATAGAAAATCTGCAGTTGAGAACACCTGGTAAAGTTCTACAGTTACTTATAAGCTGTTATCGTTGAAGAAGATTAAATGTCTGTAAATGACAAAATATCAAGGGTGGTTAGAAATATAATAGTCGAAGACATCTGGTTATTTCTCTGGTTTACAAGAGCTTAACATAATAATTTTAATTAAAATTGATAGCACATATACAGAGATTAAGAACATTAAGAATCCCATGTGGTTGTGTGACATGTTAATATTACTCACAAAAATATATTCTGAAAAAATAAAATATTACCATCAAAATCACATATATTTAAATATGTTTTATAATCCTGTTTAACCTTTTCTTTGATTTCCCCAGGATTCTCTGAGGCTTCCAAAATATAGGGTTCAGAAAATACATTTTGAAATTAATTTTTTTTCTGGGAAGCATGTCAAATATTTTAGAGGATTAAGACACTTACTGTTATGAAATCCAATTCCAGATTTCCATAAATCATTTGTTTTGCCAAAATACAATAGGTAGAAATGTTTGAAAGGGCAGAAACGTTTTATCAGCCTTTACTATTACATAATAATCTCTTTCAGAAAGACAAATTTTACTCTTGCATTTGTCCCTTCCTAATGTTAACCCTAAACTTAATGAAACCTTATATAATATTATATTTAACCTTAGAAAGTTTGACCATGAAGTGAGATTTTCACAAACTTATTACAACATTTTCACAACCACTTACAAATTTGCTAAAGAGATCAGTGTTTCCATAAATTTTTGTTGTGCTTTCACTTCAATGCTTAATTGCAGAAATAAACATAATATCCTTTTGAATCTAGTTACTAGGTTCACAGAGTTTTCTTTGCCAGATTAATTTTTTACAGTTTTTTTTTCACAACTTGTGCAAACATTTAGCTTTATTTTAGTTAAGTAAAGAGAATCCTTTAGGTAAAATGTATATTTCTCTGCCTTTCTATAATTTATTTTTACTACAAACACATTTTACTCTTCTCCCACACCTGGCAATTAAATTTATATTCAGTATTCTCAATTACATATTATAATATTACCTTTTAACAATTAATAACTGGAAGGTAAAACCTGGTGAGTTTATAAAATTTTGGGTTGGGTGCAGATAGATTCTGATTTATTACAACATAGTTAAGGGAGTGGTTATTTTTATACATCTTCAGACCTTAGGTGGTTTTTGTTTTCACAACTCAAAATCACTTGAACTGAAAAGTACAACAGCCTTTATTTCCTTGTAAGCAAAATTTTTATTTCAAGTACCTATTCTTCACTAAGTTAATTAATTAGATTTATTTAAAAATATACATAACACATATGTAACCACACAGAGAAACAGAAGTTCCAAGAGTTATAAAATTTTATTTTACCAATTTTCCAATTGGATTATTGACCTCTTGCTGAGGCCCTTTAAGAACTGGACTATGAATAGTTTCCAGGGCCTAATAAAAAAGTCTCACTGAGGCTGGCCACAGTGGTCACACCTGTAATCCCAGCACTTTAGGAGGCCCAGTTTGGGGGATCACGAAGTTAAGAGATTGTGGCCAACATGAAACCCTGTCTCTACTAAAAGTACAGAAATTAGCTGGGCATGGTGGTGTGCACTATTAGTCTCAGCTAATCGGGAGGCTGAGGCATGAGAATCATTTGAACCCAGGAAGCAGAGGTTGCAATGATTCAAGGGTGTACCACTGCATTCCAGCCTGGTGACAGAATGTGACCATGTCTCAATAAAAAAAGAAAGAAAAAGAGAGAGAAAGAAAAAGAAAGAAAGAAAGAAAGAAAGAAAGAAAGAAAGAAAGAAAGAAAGAAAGAAAGAAAGAAAGAAAGGAAGGAAGAAAGAAAGAAAGAAAGAAAGAGAAAGAAAGAAAGAAAGAAAAAAGAAAGAGAAAGAAAGAAACAAGGAAGGAAGGAAGGAAGGAAGAGAAAGAAGGAAAGGAAAGAAAGACAGACAGACAGAAATAAAGAAAGAACAAACGATAGCTGAAAGGAAGAGAAAAATAAGAGACAGATGTTTCAGAGGTATTATTCACTTCTAATTCCAAGGGCTACATAAGAAATGCAGATTTCTCATTTAGTTAACTAAACTGATTGGTCTTTAAGAATGTTTTCATTAATTTAACCTTATAGAGAATATCAACAGTAATGTCTATTATTTATTTCACTGGTTCACACCACTACCTGTTCACAATCATGTTCAACATCTCAAGTTTCCCCTGCTAGAAAGCCGCTGGGTTCAGATGACGACAGGCTTTCAAATAGGCTACAGATCCCTTTAGCAGCAAAGCTTGATATTTGAGGAGGTGATTGTAAGTTTGCAAGAGACTTTTTAAAGGAAACAGCAGTCCTGCTATACTGTGTGATGTGCAAACAGTTATGTTATTTTCATGGTTAGCCTGAGGACTTCTGGCACCAACAATGTCACTGATGCAACTGCTCAGCTAATTTTCTGATATATGGAGATTAAATGCCTTTACTGTGACAAAACTGAGGGCTTGTGCTTCAAGTAAGGTTTGTTTAGCTGGTTAATTTTTTTTTGAGTACTATGTTCTTAAGCAGTGAGTTTTATCTGCTTTAGTTTCTTCTATGAGGTGGTATAAAAGATAAGCTACTTCTCTGTACTGAGATACCTGCCATCTGAAAAATCAAGTAATGCACAAGAATCTTCTTAACTGTCAAGAAAAATGGGCTTAATTGATTCATGACCTTGTACGTTGGTCTCTTCTGATAAGACCAGACCCAGGTACTGTACTGAAGTCTGAGAGAGCTGAGCTTTAGATTTTGAGACACAATAGTTTTTTTTTTTTTTTCCAGATAGTTTAGCAGAGCATTAGTGCATTCCCAGGAAGCCCATCAAAATATTGATATTGTTGTCATCTCACCAGTTCACAAACTCGTAACAGTCTGTACTTATCTAAGGTAATACTGGGTTTTTTTTTTTTTCTATGTTGTAGAAGAATAAAGATCACAGACACATTTTAGAGGAGTAAAGAGTACAAAGTTTTAAGAGAAAGTTTAATAAGAAAAGAAGAAGCTCGATGACAGCAGTGATGTGGTCAAAATTGGTTAACCAATATGAAACCTGGGTTTAGGGTTTTTGCATGTTGTGAATGGTGAGAAATGGATGTAGTCTGTGGGCTGTCTTAAAAAAATGTGTGACTTAGTTCAGCCTGGGGTCTTAGATCCTAGCCCAATCAGAAAGCTTAGCCTGAGACGATGGCCCAGTACCTATTAGTGGCTAAAGTGAATATTCATAGTGGCTACTCAGCTTAGCCAACAACCTTTCCTAAGCTGAAGTAAAACTGTGGCCTAGGATTTTGTCCAGAACTAATCTGAGGCTGAAGTAATTATTCATAGAGGTGGGGCTCACAATCCAAGAAAAAAGAAAAGTGTTACCTGGAAGGCACTAGTTCCCACTCTCCCACTCTTTTTATGTTCACAAAAGGAAAAGAAACATTTCTGCAAGTCCACTGATTATAAAATGGACAAAGCCATTTCTATTGCAGGCCTTGTTTACCCATTTGAGTAAGCTTGAAGTTTCTGCAAGTTTCTGAGTGAGCTGGAGGTTTTCCTATCTCTGCAGCTGCAGGCATGTCTTCGATACAACTTTCTGTTCTAGTTCATTTATTGGTGCCTGCAGCTTGAATTTTTATTTCCAGGCTGTTTTTTATCTCATGTGAGAATGAGGCACTAACCAGTGGGCTGAAAAGTTTCTGGGGACACTTCTCTTTCTGTCTATAGAAGGCAAGCTAGCTAACTCTCTTCACTATTGGAGGAGGAGAGTCCTGGATTGGAGAGAAGAGAGAAACAGGCTCTAGCATTTAGAAAAATGTTGCTGTTGTTGTTTAATTTCCATTTTACCTCCAGAATTACTTGAATCATCCAGGTCACATTGGGTGGTAGACCTGGGGACCAATTATTCCTGCTGAGCAATCTGGGAAACACACGCTGGACCAAGTGACCTATGTCTCTGGGAACACTTCTACATTCACTGGTCTCTCTCACAGGCTGGACAAGGTTGAAGTGTATTCTTTTTCTGCCTTGGCAATTCCTTTGAAAGTACCCTGGATTGTCACACTAGTAAAAATCATCAGATGCATCTTGGAGATTCTGGATCCTGTAGGCCTGTGAAGTGGCCAGTAATGCCTTTTTCATTCTCTTGTGACTCCCTTCTACACTCTAGGTCTCCTCTTTCCATTTCTTGTTTTAAAAGACCAAAAAAGCCACCACAGGAGGTTTTCCAAAGTGATATCTGATCCCACGGCCTGCTTCTGTAGTTTTGTTGTGATATTAGAGGATGGTTGAGAAATAAACTAGTATTTTAACATTGTCTATCCATTGATTGAATTAAGACATAGAGAGGTATGTTTTGCTAAAGCTTCTCACACCATTCCAAAGAGCCCAAGAGATTTTTTTTCTGGTTTGTGATTCAACAAGGAGAGTTTACAGTAATTAAGAAGCTTTATTCTGGTTCTTTGGAAACCTGCTGATATGGACAGTACAAAGGATTTTCATTTCTATTCATCTATGGGTTTACTAAGGCTTCAATTAGGGTTTTCAAATAGCACTGTTTTTCTGTTGGAAATAGTAATTCTGTCTCTTTTTAACCCATTTTCATCTTTCACCTGTGTTTATTTTTTGGCTGACTATAGGATGCCAGTTTTTTATCTTCAGATTTCTTTGCTGCCTGTAGTGCTGCCTGTCTGGAGTGCTGCCTGTTTTTCAGCAGTAGTTAAAATATGGCTTAATAGTTGCACTGCATTTTTGTACATAAGGTGAAACAGTCGGTTTGAATTTTGGAAAACCTGTGTATGCCTATCAGGGTCATCAGGGAACTGTCTCAGTCCAGCTTTATGTGTATAAGTTTACTTCAATGAGAAGGAAATTTAAACCTTAGTAGCACCAAGTTCATTGTGCATTTGTTATAGGGGCAACAGCAAAGTTGGAGGCTTCCTGGGATTGCACAACCAAAGGCATTTTTATATCACTATTCTGACCCCCAGAAAAAGGAGGCAGACAGGGCACTCAGAAATTGCATTTGGTGGTTCTGTAGATATTTCTCTCTTTAACTTTGGAAAATTATGTACTGTAGACTTACCTTGTATGGTTCCCAAAGATGTGGGGGAAATTTTATAATTTTTACAAAATCTAGGGTTTTTTTTTAAGAGTAGAAAGACCTAGTTTTTAGATATTATTGAAATTATGCTTCTTTGAGAATTCCAGGCCCCCTGTCAGGAACGTGGCCATCTTGTTGTCAATTGAACATTATTACTGTTTTTAAATTTAGAGACTCAGGATCAATTGAGTTCCAGTGCTTCCAAGTGCATTCAAGGGAATACAGTCTATAGATGCTTTGTTGCCATCTAGAAACAGAGGGGAAACAGGGCATCATTCAGATGTCTTCCTACTTTTGGTGTTACCCAGCATAAATAGAAGGTGTTAGACTATCCTTTTTCATCTTTTTCCTCTGTCTCATATGTGCCCCAAAACTGTCATAGCTGCTGCTCATAAATGCAAGCATAGCCTTGACTCATCAATCTGGAAGAGCTAGTCAGCAGCAATAGCAACACTCACCTGTGAAAACCCTAGCTTTTTGCCATGATTTTGTCCTACATTCACTGAGCCCCAAAGGCTTGCAAGTTAGGCCAGAGGGCTTGCAAATGTTATGTAGTAGTAAAATTTGTGCAAGACATTTTAACAGAGGAAATGTCTTCATACCAACTTTGGGTTTACTAATTATGTTTGCAGTGAAACCTCAGAATCTCAGAGAATGAGACAGATTGACTTTCAAACATTTTAAATCCAAAATTATTGCAATGCAGAACGGGCGGCTCAAACTGTAGAAACTGAATGGCTGAATGGCCATTGATTAGATGGGGAACCAAAGAGGCTAAAATCTACACTTTAATATTTTCTTTCTCCCAACAATTAATAGTAGAGGCTGCCTATTTACAGATAGGACATGGGGCCTAATCACTAATAGCAGATTGCAAGTGAGAAAAGAATTTGAAAACTTTAAGTTTTGGATAATGGATTGACAAGGCTCCAGGTAGAAAAGAAATCTCATTTCCTTTTTCTTTTTTATTTTTTTAATTTTTTTTTATTATACTTTAACTTTTAGGGTACATGTGCACAACATGCAGGTTAGTTACATATGTATACATGTCCTTTGCCCACTTTTTTATGGGGTTGTTTGTTTGTTTCTTGTAAATTTGTTTGAGTTCATTGTAGATTCTGGATATTAGCCCTTTGTCAGATGAGTATGTTGTGAAAATTTTCTCCCATGTTGTAGGTTACCTGTTCACTCTGATGGTAGTATCTTTTGCTGTGCAGAAGCTCTTAAGTTTAATTAGATCTCATTTGTCAATTTTGGCTTTTGTTGCCATTGCTTTTGGTGTTTTAGACATGAAGACCTTGCCCATGCCTATGTCCTGAATGGTAATGCCTAGGTTTTCTTCCAGGGTTTTTATGGTGTTAGGTTTAACGTTTAAGTCATTAATCCATCTTGAATTAATTTTTGTATAAGGTGTAAGGAAGGGATCCAGTTTCAGCTTTCTACGTATGGCTAGCCAGTTTTCCCAGCACCATATATTATATAGGGAATCCTTTCCCCATTGCTTGTTTCTCTCAGGTTTGTCAAAGATCAGATAGTTGTAGATATGTGGTGTTATTTCTGAGGTCTCTGTTCTGTTTCATTGGTCTATATCTCTGATTTGGTATCAGTACCATGCTGTTTTGGTTACTGCAGTCTTGTAGTATAGTTTGAAGTCAGGTAGCGTGATGCCTCCAGCTTTGTTCTTTCGGCTTAGGATTAACTTGGTGATGCAGGCTCTTTTTTGGTTCCAAATGAAATTTAAAGTAATTTTTTTCCAATTCTGTTAAGAAAGTAATTGGTAGCTGGATGGGGAAGGCATTGAATCTGTAAATTACCTTGGGCAGTATGGCCATTTTCACGATATTGATTCTTCCTACCCATGAGCATGGAATGTTCTTCCATTTCTTTGTATCCTCTTTTATTTCATTGAGCAGTGGTTTGGAGTTCTCCTTGAAGAGGTCCTTCACATCACTTGTAAGTTGGATTCCTAGGTATTTTATTCTCCTTGAAGTGATTGTGAATGGGTTCAATCATGATTTCGCTCTCTGTTTGTCTGTTATTGGTGTATAAGAATGCTTGTGATTTTTGTACATTGATTTTGTATCCTGAGACATTGCTGAAGTTGCTTATCAGCTTAAGGAGATTTCGGGCTGAGACAATGGGGTTTTCTAGATATACCATCATGTCTTCTGCAATCACGGACAATTTGACTTCCTCTTTTCCTAATTGAATACCCATTATTTCCTTCTCCTGCCTAATTGCCGTGGCCAGAAATTCCAACACTATGTTGAATAGGAGTGGTGAGAGAGGGCATCCCTCTCTTGTGCCAGTTTTCAAAGTGAATGCTTCCAGTTTTTGCCCATTCAGTATGATATTGGCTGTGGGTTTCTCACACATAGCTCTTATTATTTTGAGATACGTCCCATCTATACCTAATTTATTGAGAGTTTTTAGCATGAAGTGTTGTTGAATTTTCTCACAGGCCTTTTCTGCATCTATTAAGATAATCATGTGGTTTTTGTCTCTGGTTCTGTTTATATGCTGGATTACATTTATTGATTTGTGTATATTGAACCAGCCTTGCATCCCAGGGATGAAGCTGACTTGATCATGGTGGATAAGCTTTTTGATGTGCTGCTGGATTCTGTTTGCTCGTATTTTGTTGAGGATTTTGCATCAGTGTTCATCAAGGATATTGGTCTAAAAACAGGGATTCAACTTCTTCTTGTTAGTCTTGGGAGAGGGTAGGTGTCGAGGAATTTATCCATTTCTTCTAGAATTTCTAATTTATTTGCATAGAGGTGTTTTTAATATTCTCTGATGATAGTTTGCATTTCTGTGGGATTCATCGTAATATCCGGTTTATCATTTTTTATTGCATCTATTTGATTCTTCTCTCTTTTTTTCTTTATTAGTCTTGCTAGCGGTCTATCAATTTTGTTCATCCTTTCAAAAAACCAGCTCCTGGATTCATTAATTTTTTGAAGGGTTTTTTTGTGTTTCTACTTCCTTGAGTTCTGCTCTGATTTTAGTTATTTCTTGCCTTCTGTTACTTTTGAATGTGTTTGCTCTTGCTTTTCTATTTCTTTTAATTGTGATGTTAGGGTGTCAATTTTGGATCTTTCCTGCTTTCTCTTCTGGGCATTTAGTGCTATAAACTTCCCTCTACACACTGCTTTGAATGCATCCCAGAGATTCTGGTATGTTGTGTCCTGGTTCTTGTTGGTTTCAAAGAACATCTTTATTTCTGCCTTCATTACATTATGTACCCAGTAGTCATTCAGGAACAAGTTGATCAGTTTCCATGTAGTTGAGTGGTTTTGAGTGACATTCTTAATCCTGAGTTCAAGCTTGATTGCACTGTGATCTGAGAGACAGTTTGTTATAATTTCTGTTCTTTTACATTTGCTGAGGAGAGCTTTACTTCCAACTATGTGGTCAATTTTGGAATAGGTGTGGTGTGGTGCTGAAAAAAATGTATATTCTGTTGATTTGTGGTGGAGAGTTCTGTATATGTCTATTAGGTCTGCTTGGTGCAGAGCTGAGTTCAATTCCTGGGTATCCTTGCTAACTTTCTGTCTCATTGATCTGTCTAATGTTGACAGTGGGGTGTTAAAGCCTCCCACTATTATTGTGTGGGAGTCTAAGTCTCTTTGTAGGTCACTCAGGACTTGCTTTATGAATCTGGGTGCTCCTGTATTGGGTGCATATATATTTAGGATAGTTAGCTCTTCTTGTTGAATTGATCCCTTTACCATTCTGTAATGGCCTTCTTTGTCTCTTTTGATGTTTGTTGGTTTAATGTCTGTTTTATCAGAGACTCGGATTGCAACCCCTGCCTTTTTTTGCTTTCCATTTGCTTGGTAGATCTTCCTCCATCCTTTTATTTTGAGCCTATGTGTGTCTCTGTGCATTAGATGCGTTTCCTGAACACAGCACACTGATGAGTCTTGACTCTTTATCCAATTTGCCAGTCTATGTCTTTTAATTGGAACATTTAGTCCATTTACATTTAAAGTTGGTATTGTCATGTGTGAATTTGATCCTGTCATTATGATGCTAGCTGGTTATTTTGCTCATTAGTTGACGCAGTCTCCTCCTAGTCTCGATGGTCTTTACATTTTGGCATGATTCTGCAGTGGCTGGTACTGGTTGTGCCTTTCCATGTTTAGCGCTTCCTTCAGGAGTTCTTGTAGGGCAGGCTTGGTGGTGACAGAATCTCTCAGCATTTGCTTGTCTGTAAAGTATTTTATTTCTCCTTCACTTATGAAGCTTAGTTTGGCTGGATATGAAATTCTGGGTTGAAAATTCTTTTCTTTAAGAATGTTCAATATTGGCCTTCACTCTCTTCTGGCTTGTAGAGTTTCTGCCAAGAGATCTGCTGTTGCTCTGATGGGCTTCCCTTTGAAAGGTAACCCGACCTTTCTCTCTGGCTGCCCTTAACATTTTTTCCTTCATTTCAACTTTGGTGAATCTGACAATTATGTGTCTTAGAGTTGCTCTTCTTCAGGAGTATCTTTGTGGCATTCTCTGTATTTCCTGAATCTGAATGTTGGTCTGCCTTACTAAATTGGGGAAGTTCTCCCGGGTAATATCCTGCAGTGTTTTCCAACTCGGTTCCATTCTCCCTGTCACTTTCAGTTACACCGATCAGACAGAGATTTGGTCTTTTCACATAGTCCCATATTTCTTGGAGTCTTTGCTCATTTCTTTTTATTCTTTTTTCTCTAAACTTCCCTTGTCGCTTCATTTCATTCATTTCATCTTCCATTGCTGATACCCTTTCTTCCAGTTGATCGCATCAGCTCCTGAGACTTCTGCATTCTTCACGTACTTCTCGAGCCTTGGCTTTCAGCTCCATCAGCTCCTTTAAGCACTTCTCTGTATTGATTATTCTATTTATACAGTCGTCTAAATTTTTTTCAAAGTTTTCAACTTCTTTGCCTTTGGTTTGAATATCCTCCCATAGCTCGGAGTCATTTGATCGTCTGAAGCCTTGTTCTCTCAGCTTATCAAAGTCATTATCTGTCCAGCTTTTTTCCATTGCTGGTGAGGAACTGTGTTCCTTAAGAGGAGGAGAGGCGCTCTGCTTTTTAGAGTTTCCAGTTTTTCTGCTCTGTTTTTTCCCCATCTTTGTAGTTTTATCTACTTTTGGTCTTTGATGATGGTGATGTACAGATGGGTTTTTGGTGTGGATGTCCTTTCTGTTTGTTAGTTTTCCTTCTAACGACAGGACCCTCACCTGCAGGTCTGTTGGAGTACCTGGCCATGTGAGGTGTCAGTCTGCCCCTGCTTGGGGATGCCTCCCAGTTAGGCTTCTCAGGGGTCAGGGACCCACTTGAGGAGGCATTCTGCCCATTCTCAGTTCTTCAGCTACATGCTGGGAGAACCACTGCTCTCTTCAAATCTGTCAGACAGGGACGTTTAAGTCTGCAGAGGTTACTGCTGTCTGTTTGTTTGTCTGTGCCCTGCCCCCAGAGGGGAGCCTACAGAGGCAGGCAGGCCTCCTTGAGCTGTGGTGGGCTCCACCCAGTTCGAGCTTCCCAGCTGCTTTGTTTACCTAAGCAAGCCTAGGCAATGGCGGGTGCCCCTCCCCCAGCCTTGCTGCCACCTTGCAATTTGATCTCAGACTGCTGTGCTAGCAATGAGTGAGACTCCGTGGGCATAGGACCCTCTGAGCCAGGTGTGGGATATAATCTCCTGGTGCGTCACTTTTTAAGCCCATCGGAAATGCGCAGTATTTGGGTGGGAGTGAGCCGATTTTCCAGGTGCCATCTGTCACCCGTGAGCCGATTTTCCAGGTGCCATCTGTCACCCGTTTCTTTGACTAGGAAAGGGAACTCCCTCACCCCTTGTGCTTCCTGAGTGAGGCAATGCATTGCCCTTCTTCGGCTCGTGCACGGTACGTGAATTCACTGACCTGTGCCCACTGTCTGGCACTCCCTATTGAGATGAACCTGGTACCTCAAATGGAAATGCAGAAATCACCTGTCTTCTGCATCACTCACACTGGGAGCTGTATACCAGAGCTGTTCCTATTTGGCCATCTTGGCTCCTCCCTGCACACACTTTTCTTAATTCATAAAAACATGAGAACCTGCCACATAGTGAGAAACTCATTCTGTCTCCTATCTGTGCTGTGAATAGTGATTTTTTCCTCGTTAAGCTTCCAGTCTGACTTCACTACAGTGAAGAAAAAAAAAAAAAAAAAACTCTGAAGATACCTCCCAGTAGTAGACTGATATATACAGTGGTGTATCCACATAACTGCAAAAGTGTTCATCGGAACACACTGAAGCACACTGCATAAAAGAAATAGAGACTATTTTCTGGAAGAGAAGTGTTTTTACACAGAATCTTCTTCATCTTTTATCAGATTATCTGTAGGCGTGTTTTTGGCCAAAAAAATATGAAAGGGTTTCTTTGTTAGGCATTGTTCCTTTTTATTAGTGGACTGCAGGTTTGTGCAGTTCTTTCTTTTTTTAAAATCTGCATATAACCTGGTATTTCAGTCAGTTTCTTTGCTTAAAGTAGTTTTAGAAAGAATCCATCCTATCTACCTAACTTTTCTCTCTCAGTACTATCCAACATCTAGATATTTTCTGCAAGTGAGGAGGCAAATTGTCTGAGGTGCAATATGTGCCAGCATTCTTTGTCCTACAAACAACCCAGATATTTGTAAGCACTGTAATGCCGCTTTAGCATATCTGACTTGTCTATAGGGAACAATTCTTAAAAGTCAGAGAAACAAATCCCCAGGAATCCTTCAGAAGAAACTTCTAGAATTTCCAGCTTTTCTTGTGTCCCCTATCCAGAGATTCCTTTAGTCACTTTATCATCCTCAGCTTCTTCAATTCTCCCAACCAACCCTCCATTAAACTGCCACCCCTAAAGGAAATGCCCAAAAAAACACGGTACCTCTAAATTCCTGGTTCTCTTTTTATTAGAAGATTTTAAACAGATAGATTGGGACCTAGAAAAGTATTCTGATAACCCGGAGGAATATAGAGAGGCTTTCCAAAATGTTACCCAATTTTGATTTTGCATGGCAACATGTTATGCCATTTCTATGCCAAATCTTAAGTACTGCTGAGCAACAGGAAGCCTCTCAGGCAACAGAGAGATTCAGAGAAAAATAGCATGTTTCATATGTCCAGGCAAAGAAGAAAACCAGAAAAAAAAAAAAGAGTGGAAAAGAGACCAAAGCTCAATTTTCAATTTATATATATTTGGTACATGGCCTGAGGAGGCAATATATTAGAAGAGTGATTAGGAGTACAGAAGCACTCTTCAAATTCTTTGCTTTACTTTTATTTCTGAGGATTTGGTCCTAAGTTTTTATTCTTTTCTTGTACTCAAGAGCATATAACACTGAGCCAAGGTCAGCCAGTTCAAATCAATAGGATGGCTTCCAGCATTGTAAGACCCAGGTGACAGGCCAGCTGTAGAGAACTTTAACAATCACCCAACACCCTCTGTTGACAAAAATTTTGGTTCCGTTGCAACTAATTTTTCTTCACAAAGCAGCTTATTCATGCAGCGACTTAGAAGTGGTCTTGAGGCAATTGATAGTTTCTGGTCAAGGCTATGCTTCAGTGTTAGCTAAAGCCTTCTTAACTAAGGCCAGTCAATGACAGCCCATCAGGGTTTTGGCACCAGGAATTCCAGGATTTTCTATTTTATTTTCTTCCTTTATTTTTCATGTCAATCATGCCTCTTATTTCTTCTTTGTATGCAGTGTTGCAACCCAGAGATATAATCTCACTGGGTGAAGTCAGTTGGTGACATAGTAATCAGGAATATTATTCAAATGTTGTCATTTTGGTGCTGTCTTGGAAACAAACAAAATTCAAGATTTTGGTCTAAATTTTGAGCCGGTAAAAACCGTTTTGGCAACCAATGATAGATATTTAGAACATTGAAAGAAAAGTTATTTTACCCCGAGTGAATATATTCTTCTGCATTTTTTTTTTCTTCTTCTTCTTCACTGTCCTAGTAATCTAAGAGGCACACTGTAGAGAACATTTATCAAACTCTGACCTCTTTGTTTCTAACTTTTGATAGAAAAGTGTTTGGAATCAGAGTTTTCATCTAATATTTCAGATTCTACAGTGCCACCTAGTAAAATGGGATTTTTCTCTATGTAGAGCCTTGTCAACCTTTTGCCTAAAATGTCTAGTTTCTACCTTTCTCTTCCATGTGTCCTTAATAGTTATAACACTCTATGTCCCATCTGTTAAGCAGAAAATCTCCACTTTCAACAGTCAAAAGAAGCTGCCCTTGAGAGACAAATTCTAACCTCAGGGCTGATGTTTTTATAAAGGAAGGAAAGGCACTGAATCTTTTTTTTTATTTTATGAGGCAACTGTTCTGCATCCAGCTACATTACTATCTAAACAAGAAAAGAATGTTACATTTCAAAGTCATTCTGTCTTATTCACAGGGATGTCATTGTTTTGCTAGGAACATAGTAAGGGAAGCCAGGGCTAGTATAAAGACTCAAACTATATTACAGACTCTTGCTTCAATCCCACTACTGCATAATCTCTCTTAGGCTTCCCAGGTATCTGGAAGTTTTTTGGGTTGAATGGGCTTAGGAGACACACTATGAATCACCAGTGGAGAGCTAGGTTCTTACACAGATAAACATGGCTACTCCTGCCAGCTAGCTTCCCTGAAAACATAAGTGAAGCTTATGCTGGCATCCCTGAGGGGCACCTATGTTGGTCACCTCACACAAACGAGTTGGGAGGTAAGAAATAACAAGAAAGACACTTTGTATCTTTTTCCTCACCCAGGATCAATTTGACAGAAAAAAAAAAAAAAAAAAAGGAACAGTTTCTCTGTCTTATTTTGCATTTGGTAAAAAACTATATTCAGTCTGCACTTTTTTCCAGTGCATTCTAAAACACTGGAATCTCTTTGCCTTTGGGATTCTGAGAAAAAAAATGGGACTCATATTATACTGCACAAACGCATGGAAATTACACTAGCTGTAAGACAAAAACACTTGGCTTTATGAGATAAAAGTTTATTTTAATAGTATCTAATTATCGATCTTTTCTTCAGATGAAAGAGCTATTAGTATGAGTTTCTGATGTACAAGCTTTCTTTACCTTCGGAGACAACCCAGACCTTTGTAAACGTTGTAAAATATTTTCTGTGTTTTTGGCAGTCATGTCAAGCAAGGCTACAGAAGATAATTTTCCAAAATCAGAGAGACAAACCTCTGGGTAGCCCTTAAATGCAACTTTTAAACACCCTACCTTCCCTTCTTTTACAAGCTTTCCAATAGCCCTATCATGGAATGGCCCTGTGCCATCCAATAAACCCCCACATTCACTGTAGGCCCTGCAGAAAATTCCAAATAATCATGGTACTACTAAACTTCAGGTTTCTTTTTTATTGCAGGATTTTTAAAAAATAAAGGTACATCTAGTCAAGTTCTCTGATTACTCTGATAGATATATGGAGGCATTCCAATATCTAGCAAAGGTGTTTCATTTTATGTGGAAAGATGCTACATTACTCCTAAACCCAATTCTATATTTGTCAGAAAATTTGGCAGCTTTTCAGGCAACAGAAAGATTTGAAGATGAATAAGGTACTTACTATAGCCAGTCTAAAAGTATGAAGGAAAAAAAAATCTAGAAATAGGAAAGGTGAAAGACAAAAGTCAGGTAAACAGATAGTAGAATCTTTATTCCCAACAGGAAGACATACCTTTTTGAAAACTTAGTTGGAATACAGACACACAATTTAAAAGATTAAGTAGTGTGAGCACAAGTGTAAAGTCTCAGCAAAAGTTTAGTATATAAAGAAGAGACCATTTTTTCCAGCAAACTGCTACATGATTTCAGAGCTATGAATGCACAGATTAAATCAACAGGTGCAATACAGCAAGGTCTGCCATTCCTGGCAGCCATTCCAAGGGACTGGCCTCTCATAGCAGTAGATCTGAAAAATTCTTTCCTTACTATACCCTTACATGAGAAGAATAAGTCTTGATTTGCCTTCTCTTTGCCTTCTATCAATCAAAAACAGCTTCTTTTATCCTTACCACTGGAAAGTTTAACCCCAAAACATGCTCACTATTCCTATATTATATCAGCATTTTGTAGGACAGTCACTAAAGGAGCCTTAGAATATATTTCCTGCTGCCTTCATCATTCATTATATGGATAACATTATTTTGGCTGCTCCTATGGAACAGTTTTTACACCAATTGTTCAGAGAAACAAAACAGGCTTTGACTAAATGGAATCTCAAAATAGCTCAAGGAAAGTTAGAAACCACCTCCCACACCAATATTTATGCAACATTGTTACTGAAAGAAATGTTCGACCTCATAAAGTAGTCCTCCATAGGCAGAGATTACAAACCTTGAATGATTTCCAACAATTATTAGAGGATATGAATTGGCTGTGCCCAATGCTAGGTGTTGCTATTTATCAACTCAAACACACAGGCACTCCATGGAGATTATTCATTACATTCTCCTCGGCAATTTACTAAGGAGACAGAAGCTGTAGCTGAAGAGCAGTTGCTTCAGGAATCACATGCTTCCCTGCTACAGCCACAAAACCTTTGGTTCTCTTTATTCTTTCTACCCTCCATTCTCCAACAGGACTTTTAGGCCAGTTCATAGAAAAAGCTGTAATTGTAATAGAATTGCAATAGAATGACTTTCTTAAAAAATTGAATCAGACAGTAAAATATCTGCAAGTTTACCTTTCTTTAATTACTGAAATTATAACAATAGGTAGGCATAGATCAAAACTGCTTAAGAGGTATGATCCAGTCAAAATTATTGTTCTCCTTTTAGAGCCAGTCTAAAAGCATGAGGGGAAAAAATTGGATTCCTAACAACAGGCTACAGCATAGGAAATGTTGACTGCATGGCAAATTGCTCTTTCAGATTTTGTAGGGATAATAAATAAGCATCCATCAAAATTTTGCAATTTTAAAAGTGCAACCTTTCGTCTTCCCTGTGATTATCACAACAAACCCATTTCAGGCAGCCAGACCTATTTTACTGATGGCTCTTCCAAAGGTTGCACAGCTACTTATGGACCTAAGCATACTCAAACAATAAAACCCCTAGGGTTTCAGCTCAACACTCAGAACTAAGGGCAGTTATTCAGCTTTTACAGCCCACTGCTTCATCTCCTATTAACACTGTCTATGAGTCAGCCTGTGTTGTGAATGTGGCCAGTCACATTGGGACTGCCACCATTAAAAGTCTCCTAGAACCAGAGCTGTGTAACTTGTTTCTGAAACTTCAACAAGCTGTTTGCTCTTGTGCTACCCCTTTTTATATTTTTCATATTTGCTCTTGCACTCAACTCCCTGGACCACTGTTTCTAGGCAATCATACAGCAGATAAACTTATTTGTTCTGCATTTCAACAAGCTCAATCTTCTTATGTATTACTGCATCAAAACCCCTCTGCCTTTACTCGTATGTTTCATTTGCCTCACAGCCAGGCTGTAGCCTGTACAAGACTGTCCTACTTGTCAGCGTGTCTCTGGAATTGCACCCATAGAAGGCTGTAACCTATGAGGCTTAGGTCCAAATGAAATCTGACAGATGGATGTTACTCATGAAGCTGCCATTGGGAAGGTCTCCTTTGTTCATGTGATTATACACACTTATTCTCATTTGCTGCATGCTACATGCAAACCAGGTCAGAGAGCTGGTCATGTGCTATGACATTGTCTGTCATCATTCGCTTCTATGGGAGTCCCTAAACAATTAATAATTGGCAATGGACCTACTTATGTCAGTCATGCTTTTTAAAATTTTTTACAGCTATGGTCAATCACTCATAAAACAGGAATTCTTTACCACCCTCAAGGACAAGGAGTTATACAGTGGGCAAATCAAACATTACAACGTGTGCTGAAAAAAACAAAAAAGAGAAATAAAGAGACCATATGCCACCTAAAACAAAATTACCTTTACTTTTATTTATTTACATTAATTTTTTTCTTTTTATTTTAAACTTCTTTAAATATTTTGACTCCTGGCACAGATAAACTGCAGCAGAACACTGGTAAATGTTAGAGGGAAAAAGGATAATATACCCAAAGGTATTAAGGAAATCCCCAGAAGAAGGATGATGGAAAGGCTCAGTAGATTGACTGATGTAAGAATGAGGGTATGCTTGTGCTTTTACAGGAGATGGATAAACTGTGTGGTTGCCCTCAAGGTGTTTGCGACCATGGAAAGGGAGATTGGAGGGAGCCATGGATCCCAACTATGGATCCACCTCCTCCATTACAAGCCGTGAGCCAGCTGAAACTGCTGGAGCACCATGGTCAGGCAAAAACCCCTGACTTCACGTTTATGGCCATGTTACCTGTAATATCCTGTGTGGTATATTTTCCCTGTGCAGAGACAAAAACATACTGGACACACGTTCCCAATCCCCCAGTATTGTGGCCTGTAATTTGGAGTGACATTTCCCCTAAGTATATCATGAACACGGAGCATGGACACTAGGACCCCTAACTCCCACTGACACAGAGCAATTAGTCTCTCAGAACAATGATTATCAATTATGCGGCTCCATTGGAGGGCCTTCTTTTATGTGTCACCCAGGGTACCTCACTCAACTGCAGTTGCCGTGCAATTTAATCCCAAGCATGGCTGAGTTACATGGAAAAATTATGTACCTATTAGGACTTAGCTCTATTAACATTACTGGCGTAGCTACTAATCACTCCCAGCCCATTGCCCAGATTGTATTAACTATACAGAATGGGTTCCCTTTGATAATTCTTACCCCATCATTGGACCCAGTGTCTTGGTCCCTAGCTAGGGGACTAGACAACAGTCCATGCTAATGGGAGACATTATTAACTGGGGTCCCTGTGGTCATTTAAATGGGACAGATGACAATCCGAACTCATGACAAAAACTTTGCTGACATTGGTGAAGAAACTTTAGCATCTCTTCACAGCATCGCACTGGGATTCAATCCCAATCCGCAGCAGGGCTTGCTTGGCATGGAACAGGATTTAGCCCACCTTTCCTCAATGACATTATCAAGGAAAGAGAGGTCCAATTCAGGAGTTGATAGGGAACGCAGCACTCCCCTTTATGAATGGCAGCATTTGTGTCGGAACACTATTTAATTATAGTAATTGTGCTCAACAGAGTTTTAATGTTACCTTTGTAGAAAATATTACCACTCAATTTGCCATTTGTGATTTTAAAACTTAATGTTTTCCTAGCAGCAAAAGAATAAAAATAAAAATAAAAACCAACTCCAGGTAAATGATGCTGAATTGACTTGTGATTCCTGTCAGCTGCATAATTCCTTTAATCATAGCACAATACAAACATACAGCATATCCACTCTAATAATTCTAGGTCGCAATTCCGGATTATGGATTCCTGTAAATCTGTCTGAGCCTCGGGTGGCCACCTCTGGTTTACATTTTGTAAACCTTTTTCTTACTCAGCTTACTCATTGTGCTTGTAGAGTCTTAGGCATGATAAGTTTTGTGAAAGTCTCTTTAGGTACATTAATAACCTTTGTTGTGGTGCCCTAAGTAACAATGCACAGCTCCATTCAAACAGCTCAATATGCAGAAAATTGGATGTGTACAGCCAACTAGGCATGGATGCTTGAAAATAAACTTAACACCGAGATACAAATGGAAGTAGCAATGTTAAAGACTATGGTTCTGTGGCTAGGAAAACAAGTACAAAGCTCATAGTTGCAGCAGCAATTGCATTGTCATTTTAAGCATACTCATATTTGTGTAACCAATTTGGAATAAAACCAAAGTGAATATCCATGGAACCTTGTAAAGGCCCATTTACAGGGGGCTTTCACATCCAATGCTACTTTTGATATTAATGATTTACAAAGTAAAATCCTTAACTTGAATAAGCATACTTAAGTATTTCAGCCCTCTTTAAAAACTTGGGCGGAATTCCAGCAAGGTTTAGAGAGCCTTAGCTTTGGGACCTCCTCCAAACACCACTTCAGTGTCTCTTCTGTGATTATCAGAGTAATGTTATTATGTCTCTGTTTTATGTTCATTGTCTGTAAAATCAGCTGGACCACCAAACAGCAATTGAGAGTTGCACAGCCTGCCATTACCTTTACTCAACTAATGCAAAACCAAAAAGGAGATGTTGGAGGTCAAAAGAATGAAGGTCGTGACCAACTCAGTAATGACTGGAGGGTCTATAAGCAGACAGCCAACTGTTCTCATGAAAGCAGGAAGTTGGCAAACTGTCACACCATGTCTGGTGCCAGAAGGAATGCTGAGGGCAGCCATGCCCCAAGCACAGTATTCCTTGTGGTTATATACAAGAACATCTGAAGCCTGTAGTATAAAGAAAGAAATTATGTGAGCCTGTGATAAATCAAGCAGCTAGCCAACAATTACCTTTCCTCCGTGTTGACTTTGCCCAATAAATATGAAGGCCTGTAGAAGCTCAGGGCCTTTGCTCACTAGAAGCAATGAGCCTCTGACCCCTCTTTTAAAACAGATCTTTTTACATCTTTGTCTTCATTTCTGCATTCACCCCCCTTCGTTTCATGCCACTGGTTCTATTAAAATACAAAAAAAAAAAAAAAAATAGGTGGGCTTGTTGGCAGGCACATGTAATCCAAGCTACTGAGGAAGCTGAGGCAAAAGCATCCCTTGCACCCAGGAGACAGAGGTTGCATTGGGCCGAAATCATGACTTTGCACCCCAGCCTGGGTGACAGAGTGAGACTCCATCTCAAAAAAAGCAAAAACCAAAAAAGTAAAAAAGATACAAAACAAAACAAAAAATATGATTCGGTTAAAAGAACCAAAAAACAAGGTTCAGGCTGAGAAAAATTTAGGAAACACATCTGAAAAGTGACTTTTATGCAAAATATACTAAGAAATAAGGTGACCCAATTGATAGGTAAAGACCTGAATAGATACCTCACCAAAAAAGATATGGAGATGAAAAACAGGCACACGAAATACTGCTCTCTGAGCACCTGTTTCTTCTTCTGAAGGCTGAGGCTCCAAGCCATTTCCTGAGGAGCAACAGTGGCTGCCAGAGTGTCAGTGGCTCCAAAGACCATCCCCACCTAGCTGAGCCCTAACCTTCCTCCAGTGTCCAAGCATTCCCCAGACATCGGGCATACTCTGCAGGAAAGAGCCAAAGCTGGATGTCTTATTTCTCAGCTTTTCTTAAAATTCTGGATGCCAACAAGTGTTCTTTGGTTGGAAGTATTATTTTTAACCTAACAATCTTGAGGCACTGACAAGTATTAGAAAAGACGGTTTTCAACCTACGCTTGTCTCCATAAAGAGATAAAAGAATTGGCTTGGCCAGGTATGGTGGCTCACACCTGTAATCCAAGCACATCGGTAGGCTGAGCCAGGTGGATGTCGTTAGGTCAGGTGTTTGAGACCACCCTGGTCAACATGGTGAAACAAGCTCCCTACTAAAAATATAAAAAATCAGCTGGGAGTGGTGGTGGGCTCCTGTAATCCCAGATCCTCAGAAGGCTGAGACAGGAGAATTGCATGAACCGGGGAAGCTGAGTTTACCAGAGACAAGATCATGCCATTGCACTCCAGCCATGGGAACAGTGTGAGACTCTGTCAAAAAAAAAAAAAAAAAAGCAAACAAACAAAAAGGATTCAATTGCTTTTTTAGGCAGTTATTTTAAAATGCTTGGTACAATGCATTATCTTGGTATGCCCAAGACAGAAAACACAGTAACAGTAGTAAGTAAAAACCAAGTAGCAATAAATAAATTCCATGAATAAATTCATGGAATTAATTTCACTTATCATTCTTTCTGGCTTTTATTATTTAAAATTTGTACTGCTGAAATTATCAGACATTTGTGATGTCTAAATGCAAAAAGAAATAACAGTTAGTAAACTATTATTAAATGAACCTCAGTCTTCAAATTTGATTCTGATGCAGTGGAATGTTTTGTGAAAATGAAAAACTAACAGACCAAACACTTGTGATTTCAAATTTTGGCTTACTTTTGTAGAAGCAGATTTAAGAAACAAAATCTTCATAGTTCTAATCTTTGTCAATGATTCAGCACTGCAAGATATGTATTGAAATTGAATTCAGAGTTTTTTGTCAATTCCAATAGAAACTAGTTTGTACTCTAGAAATTCCTATTGCTTCCTTGACATCCATAAAGAAATCACTTGATTGAATGGGATCTCTACAAAGTGAAGCATCAAACTAATACACCACATTGTCTTATTAGCTACAGTTCACTATTTTATTGTAGTAACCATAAAATTAGAAAAAATAGCAGGATAAATGACTATGTGGACTAGCATAACTTTCTTAGTTTTTACCAAGTAGGCCATAGAGTACGTTTTTAAAAATTGTTTTTCTGCAGCACAACACAATGCATGGTTTTTGGCAGCAATCATAGATTAATGAACAAACAATAACAACAAAATAATGCTCAGCAACACTTGTCGTCCAGGTAAGGCAAATTAGAATAAGAGTGAGAGCACTAACAGCTATACTATGTCGATTTCTTTTTAAATATAATCAAAACTACATCAGAAAATCTCATTCATCGCTGATGGAATGCATAATTGTACAACAACCTGAAAATATGGTTGTTTTCTTCTGCCACACTTTGGCAGTTTTTCCAAAGGTAAACATGGTCTCATCATATAGGCTAACAATTGCCACCTCAGGTATTCAGACAACTCATTTGGAAATTCACATCTAACCAAAAACCACATGCATTTACGTGTAACTGCTCTCTTGACAATGGCCAAATATTTTAAGGAATCAGGATGCCCTTCAATATTAACCAAGCCAGGTAAATTCATAAAATGAGATACTATTCATCAAAAGAACAAGAGTGATTCATGAAGTCGTGCAAAGCCATGGATGCATCAGGTATACATAAAGCTAAGTGATAAAAGCCGGTCTGAAGAGATAACATATTGCATGATTTCACTTCTATTACATTACAGAGAAGAAATGTCTATAGAGATGGAAAACAGCCTTGTAATTTACGGTGGTTTGTAGCATGCAGGTAGTGAGTTGAATAGGAGAATGCAACGATGGAAAGAACGATGGCCAGGTGTGAAGGGACTCATTCTGCTTGGTGAGATCATGCTGGTCATGTAGAAGAGCCAGAAGTGTGTACACCAGCATGAATGACTAAATAGGCTTCTACTCATGATAAGAGAGGAGTGTCTTCTTTCATCACACACACAACTATTTTAGGAACACTTATTTTGTTGTATGTGGTAACATTTTGTTGTTATGTGGTAAAACATACATAAACAAATTTATCATTTCAAACATTTTTGAATGTATAGTTCAGTAGCATTAACTATGCTAACATTGTGCAACCATCACCACCCTTTCACAATCTCACCAGCAATGTATAAGGGTTTCAATTTTTCCACATGCTCTCAAATTTTTCTTAAAAAATACATATTCCAATAGGGATAAAGTGGTAATCTCATTGTGGTTTAGATAGTCATGTATTAAGTGGCTAGTGATTTTGAACATTTTTCATGTGCTTATTGGCTGTGGATTTGTAAATGATTTCTTGGCTATATCGCCAAATAAACACAAAACAAAAGAAAAAACAGATCAATGGAACTTCATCAAAACTAAACACTTTTGAGCATCAAAGGACACTGTCAGTATAGTGAAAAGAAAACCAACAACATGGAACAAACTATTTGCAAGTCATACATATGGTATATATTCAAATCAACAATTTGGATCTCTTCCAAGTGCACTCTCCATTTTTTCTTATTCTAAAACTTTTTAAATAAACATCCAACTTTGCTGTGAAACTTTTCTCACTCTCTTTTGCTACTTTATTCCCCTTAGTCAAATTATTTCTTCTGAGGAGGTAAGAGTTGAGGTTAGGTTACTGCAGACCATGATAGATTTGATGCCAGTAACTCAGATATCTTCCACTGGTAACAGGCGGAGGAGCTGGTGGACAGTGTGGCTGCAGTATGTGGCTAGCCTGGCCCCAGGCAGTTCTGGACTGTGGAGGGACCAGAACCCCATTCTAAGAGCACTCTGTGGAATGCTGAGGAAGAAATTTTGTCTTTTTAGTGAGGTGAAATTCCTTCACATAATATAAAATTAACTGTTTCTTAATGAATTCTTTAGTGATCCTTAGTACATGCACATTTGTTTTCAACTACCATCTCTTAGTTCCAAAGTGTTTTCATTATCCCAAAAAGAAATACCCTACCTATTAAGGAGCGACTACCCAATCTGTCCCCTTTCTGACACCTAGCAACCAGTAATCTGCTTTTTGTCTGTATGGATTTACTTATTCTAAATATTTATAGATATAAAATCATATAGTATGTGACTTTTGTGTTCAGCTTCTTAAACCAAATGGTTTTGAAGTTTCTCCACATTGTAGCATTAGTGTTGTAATCCTTTTTACAGCTGAATATTATGCCATTGTATGGACATACTATATTTTGCTTCTTATTTTTTGTCGGTGGACATTTATTTGGTTTCTTTCCACATTTTAGTTATTGTGAATGCTGCTATGAACATATGTATACCTGCTTTTGTTTGAATAACTCTTTTACATTTTGTGTGTGTAGCTTGGAGTGGATTTTCTGCATCCTATGGTAATTTTTTATTTAGCTTTTGCAGAACCACCAAACTACTTTCCGCAGCAGCTGCAGCAGCTTACTTTCAGATTTTCCCACTTCCATTTCAACCATTTTTAACTTTTTTGGTTTGTTTTTTGCAATTATAATGGGTGTGAAGTGGTATTTTACTGTGGTTTTGACTTTCATTTCCATGAGGTTAAAATGGGCAGGAGGCACAAGAGTTGGAGAAGCAAGAGGAAGGGTGAGAACAGCCAAGTGGATAGGATAGGCAAGTGCCAGGGAACACAGTGGCTGTGGCAGCCTCTGCCCAGTCTCAGCCCCAGCAGTGAATAGAAAAGTGAGCCCATGTTTGTAGTGTGGATTTTCCCACAATCTAGCTGTTTCATCAAAGAGAGCGTGTGATTTAGGAGACTGCTCTCCCTCTTATAATAGGTCCCCTATAATTCAGTCCTCACTGGACATCTGCCTGGCGCCAACCTGGTGTCAGCTCCCAGACACAGGAGAGTCTCATGCCCTTGGAAACTGATCCTGGTGGCCCCTGAGGTACAGAGGCCTGGAGGGAGGAACACAGACCATATGTGCTACAACAAAGACTGTAAAGTACAGAAGTGCACACAACAGTCATCCCAGGCCACATCAACCAGGCTCACCACTCAGAGTCCTCATCTTCCCTCTGTGAGAAAGAAACTGCCATAATCATCAATCTCAACAGCCTTTCCAGTATTTAATAGGCCAAACAACTTGGAATTCTACTGATTTTAAATTCTGCTGTCATTCCAGGTCTCACATAACCCCAGCACCAGAGACTGGAGTCAGAGTCTGCAGGTTGCTTTCTCCTGCTGTTGCAGGAGGATGTGCCAACTCAGTCTCCACTTGTGGCTGGTACACAGAGTGCTTGGCCACCAGCATTTAATTATTTCCACTTTTACCACTAAGATTTACCAAATGTGTCTGTGGTGTAAGCTGTCACTACCTTCCCTTCCTTTGGACCTTCCAGAGACTACCTCGAAACACCTGGCACTCTCAAAAACAAGCTACTGTGGATTTGGTCAGCTCTGGGTTGACATTGAGAAAATCTGTGGCTTCAGAAAGCAGCTTCGTTTCTGCTCCAAATATACTAGGCTGTACAATGTGCATTAAGATGGCCCTGAGCTCAGACCCAGAAAAGTTCTGAGTGCAAGGTTCAGTCCTCCCTTCTGCAAACCAGAGTGATGACTTAATACACTATCCAGCTGCCCAGTGCCTTCCCTAACCTTAAACTTAATCATAACATTAACCTTAACCAAACTCCAACCCCTAATCCTACCCCAGAATCCCTGACACTAACAGCAATCCTAAACCACAAACTTGATGCCAACATCAACCCTGTGTCTAACCATTCACCAAAACCAAAATCCCAAAATAAATCCCAAATCTAAATCCTAACTCTAACAGCTAAACCTGAATTTGACCCTACCCTGATAATAACCCTAAACCAAGGGTAACCAAAACATTAAATAAACCTGAACTTATGCCCTAGGGTTTTAGGTTTAAAACCCTAACCCTAAATCCCTAACCTTTAGACAAAAACACTAACCCTAAACAAAAAACCTATCTCTAACCTGTAAAAACTAATGTTAACCCTAAAGTATTACCCCTAACACTAACCACAACCCCTCAATCTAATCCTAAATTCCAGCTCCTAAACCTGCTTTCTGAACATGAACATAATACTCACATTAAGTCTAATACTAACCCCTAACTGAAACCACAAAACTCTTATTAGAACCCTAATCCTACACCTACCCCAGACCTAAACCTAGCTGTTACATAAAACCCAAACCCTAATCCTAACATTAATCTTTAGCCCAACCCTAACTCTACACCTAACTCTAACCCCTAACTCTAAGCCTAACTACTAACATTAACTCTAACCCTAATGTGTTACACCAATCTGTACTCTAATGCTAACCCTAACACTAATTCTAACCAATAATCATAACCCTAACTGTAATCACAATACTAAACATAACCTTAACCCCTTAATCTAAATATAAACACTAACCATAACTATAACCCTAAAGTGTAACCTACTCCTACCCTAACCCTAACAAGAAAATTAAACAATCATTCTAAACTTTATCAGAATTCCACCACCGTGCCTTATCTATAATACCAAGAGAACCACAACAACAAGCCCAGTGAAAACAAGAACACTAACACTAAATGCCAACCCTTACACTGACCCCTAACACTAATTCTACATCCTAAAGCTAACCCTAACCCTGAATTTTAACACATATCCTCTAACCCTAACCCTAAGACTTACTCTATCTGCTAACCTAAATATAATCCTTATCCTAAATAGTAACCCTAACACTTAACCCAAAATCTAACCTTGAAACCCTAACCCAAAGCCAATCTCTTATTTTTTAATGTAATTCTAACAATAAAACACTGAAAAACTAATCAACACATAACCCTAACAATAACACTAATTCTAACTGTAAAGGCATAAATCCTGAACTTTAACACTAAAAGTAACCTAACTCTAAACCTATCCCTAAAAATAAGCCTAAACCATAACTATAAACCTGAAGCCCAAAACCTAACCATAATTCTAGACCTTAGTCCCTAACTGTAACACAAATACAAAAGCTAATGCCTAACACTAATCCTAAACCCTAACACTAAAAGAAAACCCTATTCCTAATCCCTACCCCAAATCCTAACCCTAACTTCAACCCTAACACCAACCCCAAATGTACGCCCTAACAGTAAGCCTAACCCCAACCCTAACCCTTACCGCTAATCCTAAAGCTTTTACCCTTAACTTAACCCTGCCCCTAAACGAACACCAACCCCAAACATAAACATTATCTTCCACTAACCAGAAAATCCTAAGCCCAAATCCTAACCCTAATTATAACACTAACCCTAAACAATACTCTAAACATTAGCCAAACCCTAAACCCTAACTCTGGCACTAATACCTAATCCCAAGCCCCACTCTAACCCTAACCCTAATCCTAATCCTAATCTTTAGCCAAACACTTTAACCATGATCCTAATTCTAACTGAACCACAACCAGGTACCCAATGTTAAACCGTAAGCTAACACTAAACCCTAATCTTAAAATTTAACACTAAACCAAACATTTTAATCATAACCCTAACACTAAACATAACACTTGCCCTATTTTAAACCCTCATCCTGAATCCTAAACCTAAACCTAACCCAAACGCTAGTGTGGACCCTTACATTACCACCTAAACTTAACTGTAATTCTAACTGTAAAACCGCAAACCCCAAAACTACTGAAGATAACTTTAACTGCATCCCATAACTCTAAAACTCACTCTAAACACTAACACTAACAACCTTATCCTAACAGTAAAACTAACATAATTCTAACATAATCTTAACCTTGGTACTAAACCTAAAAGCAACTCTTACCTTCAACACTGAACCTAACCATAACCTTAACCCTAAATCACAAACCCTAACCCTTAACACTAACCATAGCCCTAAAGCAAAACTTGTAACCCTAATTAAACCTAAACCCTAAACCTAAACCTAATATTAGCCTCTAATTCGAGAAAAACCTTAATATCAAAACTAACTATAAATGCTAACCCCTAACCCTAACACTAAAAAAACCCTAACACTAAATCCTAACCCTAATCCTAAACTGTAAACCCAACCCTAAGTGTAACCCTAACTGTGACCACTAACCTGAACCTCAACACAAACCTACCCTTCTCAGGCTAAACCTAAATCCAAAGCCCTAAGCATATGCCCCACACTAACACTAACATCAAACCAAAAATGCTGAACACTAACCTTAACAATAATTCTAAACCCTAACCCTTAACCCCAAACCGTAACCCTGAACATAACCCTAAGCCCTATCCTGATGCTAAACACTAACGCAAACACTGAAACCTAACACTAACGCTCTAACCCTGACCCTCACACTAACCCTTAACACAAACCCTAACACTGGCCATAACCCTAATTCCTAACCTCCAACTGCAAGCCTATCTTTTTACCCTAAACCTAAGCCTAACCCAACCCCAAACACAACCTCTAACCCTGATTATGACACCTAACCCTAAACTCAACCCTAACACTAGCCCATAACCCTAATCTTAACTCTAACTCCAACCCTAATCCTACCACAGCACTAAATCTTATCTCAAGTCCAGAGCTAACCCTCAGTCTGATCCTGAAGTTGATCTGCAATTATAAACCATAACTTAATCCTCCATTTCTATCCTATCCTTAAGGTTATCCCATAATGCTTAAAAAACTTTAAATACATCCTCTACGATTCTAACCTCTAACCCCTTATACCCGTAAAAGTACAAGAAGTCATACCTCTTTTTAAGCCCAAATGAATATTGAATTAAACATATGATATCACTAGGACAAAAAACTAAATATTACTAAATCTTATAATTATAGACATCATAATGTTTAACCAAATATTAGTACATGGAATTTGTTACACAGTGAAGACATTATACACCACACAATGTTTAAGAACTTTTCTCAGAAAATCAAAGGTTTTTTACTGTTCTAATTCCATCCATTTTCAATATATTATGTAAATCAAATGGTGGAATATACCACGTTTGTCTCACCTTTTAGATAAAGTACTTAAAGACAGTCAGCATATTTAACAATTAAAAATCCAATAAACTGTGGTTCAATTTTTTTTCACAGGATAAAATGTCTTTATGCAAAACCTATAACAATCATCATCTAAATTTTTGGGGACCAAGGCTTTAAGATGGGGAAAACTGAACTGATGTTCAACTGTATTAAACCCTGTACTAAAAGTTCCAGTAGATCAATTTTATATATATATATATATATACACACACACACATATATACACACATATGTATATACACACACATATATATATGCATACATATATACACACACGCATATACATACACACACACACTAAGCCATTCATATGTAAAAGAAAAAAGTAAAACTACTTACTGATCTCATACACAGAAAACCATAAGGGACCATCTAGAAATTATGAAATCTAGTAAACAAATTAAGCAAAATAACAGGACAAAATATCAACACACTAAATCTTTTTTTTTCCTTGTGACAGCATTATGCTATTGTTGCCCAGGCTGGAATGCAATGGTACCATCTTGGCTCACTGTAACCTCCGTTTCCTGGGTTGGAGCCGTTCTCCTGCCTCAGCCTTCTGAGTAGCTGGGATTCAGACATACCACATCACGCGCAGCTAATTTTGTATTTATAGTAGAGACTAGATTTCTCCAATGTTGGTCAGGCTGGTTTCGAACTTCTGACCTCAGGTGATGTGCCTCCCTTGGCTTCCTAAAGTGCTGAGACTACAGGCATGAGCCACTGCACCCGGACACAAAATCTATTTCTATTCACTAGCAATAAACCATATAAAATGAAATTAAGACAACAATTTTATTTCTCAAAAAAACCCAGAGGCTGGAATCTTTCCCCCTGGCCTGGAAGCCACAGATGCAGGCAGTTGGGGGTGGTAACAGCCTTGGAGTTGAGGCTGTGCTGCCACATTGGGACCTGGCTGCAGTGGCTGTGGGTCTAACCAGAAACTGTTCACGTTCCTGAGAAATCAAAGTAGAATTACTTTAAAACATAATGGATGAAGAGAGAAATCCTCCAGTGGTTTTGAAAGCCCTAATGCCATGATGTGAAATAAATATTTTTTGAGTCATAAATTTTTTATAAAAGAACATTGACAAACATCAGCAATAATGAAAACCTTGTTAGGTGGTCCAGGTCATTTTGCTGAGAAGAAAACCATTGAGGTCAATTTGAGAGACATTCTTTCATAAGTACTATGAAGAGCATGCACATATTTTACCTACACATTTTACTACACCTACAGTTCCACAGGGATTTTTAAATTCTGATATCATCTGAAACTGCACTAGAACTGATGGCTGTAAACTTTCTAGATTGTATGTAAATAAAATTGATTGTTTATAAATACAATAGATTGATATAATAAAATAAATTATTATCAACTGGAAGCTCTTTTCAGTGTTTAAGACCAGCAGTTGAGTTTGTATTTTTTCAAAGACAGCACATTCCCTGTATGTAATGTAACTCATGAAATTAATTGCTAAGAAGGTGGTCTTCTCGTTTTTTCATAATAGAATTGAAATTTGTTTGCAATGTCAACAAATTAAGGACATTTTCACAGACTGAGAAATAAAACGGCAATTCATAGGTGGTTTTGCTTTATGCTATGGATATGACTTTTAAAATTAAAAAAGATGATCTAGAAAATGCTGAAAACTAGAAATAATAAACATATTCTACAATTTAACAATTGTTTGTTTGCTAAGTGTTTTTATGTATTTAGTTGTTAATATAACTATTTTCATGTTGTAGCTGGCGATAGCATTGCTAGAGTTATGCAAATAATTGCATTATAGGTATGTTCATACCGTAGCCAAAACATTGATTTACTTTAATTTAAGACCCTAACACAATAAGTGTTTTATTAATGCCTATAATCTCAGCACATTGGGAAGTCAAGGCAGGCACACTACTTGAGCCCAGAGGTTTGAGAAGAGACCAGGCAACATGGCAAACCATTGTCTCCACACACACACACAAAATTAGCCAGGTATTGTGGCTGAGGCTAAGGTAGAAAGATAAAAGGAGCCCAGGAATGAGAGGCTGCAAACTGCGGTGAGCCATGATGGCACAATTGCAGTCCACCCTGGACAAAAAGTGAGACCTTGTTTCAAAAAAAGAAGAAAAGAAAGAAAGAAAGAAAGAATGAAGGAAGGAAGGAAGGAAGGAAATAAGGAAGGAAGGAAGGAAAGAAAGGAATATGAGTTGAAATTTCTTAAGTGCTTTGATAAACTTCAGTATTGTTTAAATATGTCTTGTTATTTTTTACTGTTATAATTTAACAAGTTTATTTAAATACAATTTTGGAAGGTTACCAAGTACAAATTTTTAAGAAGTAAATGAACTTTACTCAGGTGGTCTATAATTCAACTATACAACTTAGAATTCTTGTGCATTATGTCTTCTGGGCAATTCAAAGTAGTATATTTTCATTGAGTATAAAGCAAATCGTCCTTTTCAACTTTTTTTATTTTTTTAATTTATTATTATTATACTTTAGGTTATAGAGTACATGTGCGCAATGTGCAGGTTAGTTACATAGGTATACATGTGCCATGCTGGTGCACTACACTAACTCATCATCTAGCATTAGGTATATCTCCCAATGCTATCCCACCCCCCTTCCACCACCACACAACAGTCCCCAGAGTGTGATGATCCCCTTCCTGTGTCCATCTGTTCTCATTGTTCAGTTCCCACCTATAAGTGAGAATATGTGGTGTTTGGTTTTTTGTTCTTGCGATAGTTTACTGAGAATGATGATTTCCAATTTCATCCATGTCTCTACAAAGGACATGAAGTCATCATTTTTTATGGCTGCATAGTATTCCACGGTGTATATGTGCCACATTTTCTTAATCCAGTCTATCATTGTTTGACATTTGGATTGGTTCCAAGTCTTTGCCATTGTGAATAATGCCACACTAAACATACGTGTGCATGTGTCTTTATAGCAGCATGATTTATAGTCCTTTGGGTATATACCCAGTAATGGGATGGCTGAGTCAAATGGAATTTCTAGTTCTAGATCCCTGAGGAATGGCCAAACTGACTTCCACAAGGGTTGAACTAGTTTACAGGCCCACCAACAGTGTAAAAGTGTTCCTATTTCTCCAAATCCTCTCTAGCACCTGTTGTTTCCTGACTTTTTAATGATTGCCATTCTAACTGGTGTGAGATGGTATCTCATTGTGGTTTTGATTTGCATTTCTCAGATGGCCAGTGATGGTGAGCATTTTTTCATGTATTTTTTGGCTGCATAAATGTTTTCTTTTGAGAAGTGTCTGTTCGTGTCCTTCGCCCATTTTTTGATGGGGTTGTTTGTTTTTGTCTTGTAAATTTGTTTGAGTTCATTGTAGAATCTGGATATTAGCCCTTTGTCAGATGAGTAGGTTGTGAAAATTTTCTCCCATTTTGTAGGTTGCCTGTTCACCCTGATGGTAGTTTCTTTTGCTGTGCAGAAGCTCTTTAGACTAATAAGATCCCATTTGTCAATTTTGGCTTTTGTTGCTATTGCTTTTGGTGTTTTAGACATGAAGTGCTTGAATATGCCTATGTCCTGAATGGTAATGCCTAGGTTTTCTTCTAGGTTTTTTATGGTTTTAGGCCTAACGTTTAAGTCTTTATTCCATCTTGAATTAATTTTTGTATAAGGTGTAAGGAAGGGATCCAGTTTCAGCTTTCTACATATGGCTAGGCAGTTTTCCCAGCACCATTTATTAAATAGGGAATCCTTTCCCCATTGCTTGTTTCTCTCAGGTTTGTCAAAGATCAGATAGTTGTAGATATGTGGTGTTATTTCTGAGGGCTCTGTTCTGTTCCATGGATCTATATCTCTGTTTTTGTACCACTACCATGCTGTTTTGGTTACAGTAGCCTCATAGTATAGTTTGAAGTCAGGTAGTGAGATGCCTCCAGCTTTGTTCTTTTGGCTTAGGATTGACTTGGCAATGTGGGCTCTTTTTTGGTTCCATATGAACTTTGAAGTAGTTTTTTTCCAATTCTGTGAAGAAAGTCATTGGTAGCTTGATTAGAAAGTCATTGAATCTGTAAATTACCTTGGGCAGTATGGCCATTTTCACGATATTGATTCTTCTTACCTATGAGCATGGAATGTTCTTCCATTTGTTTGTATCCTCTTTTATTCCATTGAGCAGTGGTTTGTAGTCCTCCTTGAAGAGGTTCTTCACATCCCTTGTAAGTTGGATTCCTAGGTATTTTATTCTCTTTGAAACAATTGTGAATGGGAGTTCACTCATGATTTGGATCTCTGTTTGTCTGTTGTTCGTGTATAAGAATGCTTGTGATTTTTGTACATTGATTTTGTATCCTGAGACTTGGCTGAAGTTGCTTATCAGCTTAAGGAGATTTGGGGCTGAGACAATGGGTTTTCTAGATATACAATCATGTCGTCTGTAAACAGGGACAATCTGACTTCCTCTTTTCCTAATTGAATACCCATTATTTCCTTCTCCTGCCTAATTGCCATGGCCAGAACTTCCAACACTATGTTGAATAGGAGTGGTGAGAGAGGGCATCCCTGTCTTGTGCCAGTTTTCAAAGGGAATGCTTCCAGTTTTTGCCCATTCAGTATGTTATTGGCTGTGGGTTTGTCATAGATAGCTCTTATTATTTTGAGATATGTCCCATCGATACCTAATTTATTGAGGGTTTTTAGCATGAAGGGTTGTTGAATTTTGTCAAAGGCCTTTTCTGCATCTATTGAGATAATCATGTGGTTTTTGTCTTTGGTTCTGTTTATATGCTGGATTACATTTATTGATTTGTTGAACCAGCCTTGCATCCCAGGGATGAAGCCCACTTGATCATGGTGAACAAGCTTTTTGATGTGCTGCTGGATTCGTTTTGCCAGTATTTTGAGGATTTTTGCATCAATGTTCATCAAGGATATTGGTCTAAAATTCTCTTTTTTGGTTGTCTCTCTGCCCGGCTTTGGTATCCGGATGATGCTGGCCTCATAAAATGAGTTAGGGAGGATTCCCTCTTTTTCTATTGATTGGAATAGTTTCAGAAGGAATGGTACCAGTTCCTCCTTGTACCTCTGGTAGAATTTGGTGATGAATCCACCTGGTCCTGGACTTTTGGTTGGTAAGCTATTGATTATTGCCACAATTTCAGCTCCTTTTTTTGGTCTATTCAGAGATTCCACTTCTTCCTGGTTTAGCCTTGGCAGAGTGTATGAGTCAAGGAATTTATCCATTTCTTCTAGATTTTCTAGTTTATTTGCATAGAGGTGTTTGTAATATTCTCTGATGGTAGTTTGTATTTCTGTGGGATCGGGGATGATATCCCCTTTATCATTTTTTATTGCATCTATTTGATTCTTCTCTCTTTTTTCCTTTATTAATCTTGCTAGTGGTGTATCAGTTTTGTGATCCTTTCAAAAAACCAGCTCCTGGATTCACTAATTTTTTGAAGGGATTTTGTGTCCTATTTCCTTCCGTTCTGCTCTGATTTTAGTTATTTCCTGCCTTCTACTAGCTTTTGAATGTGTCTGCTCTTGTTTTCTAGTTCTTTTAATTGTGATGTTAGGGTGTCAATTTTGGATCTTTCCTGCTTTCTCTTGTGGGCATTTAGTGCTATAAATTTCCCTCTACACACTGCTTTGAATGCATCCCAGAAATTCTGGTATGTTGTGTCCTGGTTGTCATTGGTTTCAAAGAACATCTTTATTTCTGCCTTCATTTCGTTATGTACCCTGTAGTCATTCAGGAGCATGTTGTTCAGTTTCCATGTAGTTGAGCAGTTTTGAGTGAGATTCTTAATCTTGAGTTCTAGCTTGATTGCACTGTGATCAGAGAGATATTTTCGTATAATTTCTGTTCTTTTACATTTACTGAGAAGAGCTTTACTTCCAACTATGTGGTCAATTTTGGAATAGGTGTGGTGTGGTGCTGAAAATATGTATATTCTGTTGATTTGTGGTGGAGAGTTTTGTAGATATCTATTAGGTCCACTTGGTGCAGAGCTGAGTTCAATTCCTGGGTATCCTTGTTGACTTTCTGTCTCATTGATCTGTCTAATGTTGACAGTGGGGTGTTACAGTCTCCCACTATTATTCTGTGGGAGTCAAAGTCTCTTTGTAGGTCACTGAGGACTTGCTTTATGAATCTGGGTGCTCCCGTGTTGGGTGCATATATATTTAGAATAGTTAGCTCTTCTTGTTGAATTGATCCCTTTACCATTATGTAATGGCCTTGTCTCTTTTGATGTTTGTTGGTTTAATGTCTGTTTTATCAGAGACACGGATTGCAACCCTGCCTTTTTTTGCTTTCCATTTGCTTGGTAGATCTTCCTCCATCCTTTTATTTTGAGCCTATGTGTGTCTCTGCACGTGAGATTGGTTTCCTGAATACAGCACACTGATGAGTCTTGACTCTTTATCCAATTTGCCAGTCTGTGTCTTTTAATTGGAGAATTTAGTCCATTTACATTTAAAGTTAATATTGTTATATGTGAATTTGATCCTGTCATTATGATGTTAGCTGGTTATTTTGCTCGTTAGTTGATGCAGTCTCTTCCTAGTCTCGATGGTCTTTACATTTTGGCATGATTTTAAAGTGGCTGATACCGGTTGTGTCTTTCCATGTTTAGTGCTTCCTTCAGCAGCTCTTGTAAGGCAGGCCTGGTGGTGACAAAATCTCTCAGCATTGGCTTGTCTGTAAAGTATTTTATTTCTCCTTCACTTATGAAGCTTGGTTTGGCTGGATATGAAATTCTGGGTTGAAAATTCTTTTCTTTAATAATGTTAAATATTGGCCCCCACTCTCTTCTTGCTTGTAGAGTTTCTGCCGAGAGATCCACTGTTAGTCTGATGGGCTTCCCTTTGAGGGTAACCCGGCCTTTCTTTCTTGCTGCCCATAACATTTTTTCCTTCATTTCAACCTTGGTGAATCTGACAATTATGTGTCTTGGAGTTGCTCTTCTCGAGGAGTATCTTTGCGGCGTTCTCTGTATTTCCTGAATCTGAATGTTGGCCTGCCTTGCTAGATTGGGGAAGTTCTCCAGGATAATATCTTGCAGTGTTTTCCAACTTGGTTCCATTCTCCCTGTCACTTTCAGGCACACCAATCAGATGTAGATTTGGTCTTTTCACATAGTCCCATATTTCTTGGAGGCTTTGCTCATTTCTTTTTATTCTTTTTTCTCTGAACTTCCCTTCTGGCTTCATTTCATTCATTTCATCTTCCATGGCCAAAACCCTTTCTTCCATTTCATCACATCAGCTCCTGCAGCTCTGCATTTTTCACGTAGTTCTCGAGCCTTGGTTTTCAGCTCCATCAGCTCCTTTAAGCACTTCTCTGTATTGGTTATTCTAGTTATGCATTCTTCAAATTTTTTTCAAAGTTTTCAATTCTTTGCCTTTGGTTTGAATATCCTCCCGTAGCTCGGAGTAATTTGATTATCTGAAGCCTTCTTCTCTCAGCTCGTCAAAGTCATTCTCCGTCCAGCTTTGATCCACTGCTGGTGAGGAACTGCGTTCCTTTGGAGGAGTAGAGGTGTTCTGCTTTTTAGAGTTTCCAGTTTGTCTGCTCTGTTTTTTCCCCATCTTTGTTGTTTTATCTACTTTTGGTCTTTGATGGTGGTGATGTACAGATGGGTTTTTTGTGTGGATGTCCTTTCTGTTTGTTAGTTTTCCTTCTAACAGAGAGGACCCTCAGCTGCAGGTCTGTTGGAGTACCCGGCCGGCCGTGTGAGGTATCAGTCTGCCACTGCTAGGGGATGCCTCCCAGTTAGGCTGCTCGGGGAATGGGGTCAGAGACCCACTCGAGGCAGTCTGCCCGTTCTCAGATCTCCAGCTGCATGCTAGGAGAACCACTGCCTTCTTCAAAGCTGTCAGACAGGGACATTTAAGTCTGCAGAGGTTACTGCTGTCTTTTTGTTTGTGTGTGCCCTGCCCCCAGAGGTGGAGCCTACAGAGGCAGGCAGGTCTCCTAAAGCTGCGGTGGGCTCCACCCAGTCTGAGCTTCCTGGCTGCTTTGTTTACCTAAGCAAGCCTGATCAATGGCGGGCGCCCTTCCCCCAGCCTCGCTGCTGCCTTGCAGTTTGATCTCAGACTGCTGTGTTAGCAATCAGTGAGACTCCGTGGGCGTAGGACCCTCTGAGCCAGGTGCGGGATACAATGTCCTGGTGCGCCATTTAAGCTCCTCGGAAAAGCGCAGAAAAGCGCAGTATTCAGGTGGGAGTGACCTGATTTTCCAGGTGCTGTCTGTCACCTCTTTCTTTGACTAGGAAAGGGAACTCCCGACCCCTTGCGCTTCCCAAGTGAGGCAATGCCTCACCCTTCTTCAGCTCGCGCATGGTGTGCGCACCCACTGACCTGCGCCGACTGTCTGGCACTCTCTAATGAGATGAACCCACTATCTCAGATGGAAATGCAGAAATCACCCGTCTTCTGCGTCGCTCACGCTGGGAGCTGTAGACCGGAGCTTTTCCTATTCAGCCATCTTGGCTCCTCCTCCCTTTTCAACTTTCAAAACAGAAAGCAAAAAAAAAAAAAAAAACAAAACAAACAACAGGCTGAGTGTGATGGCTTACACCTGTAATTCCAGTACTTTGGGAGGCCAAGGTGGGAGAATTGTCCAAGCCAAAGTGTTTGAAGCTGCAGTGAGCTATGATTGCACAAGCACACTTCCACCTAGGAAACAGAACAAGGCCCTGTCTCAAAAAGCAACAACAAAAAATCAATGATCATAATGTTTTCAAGAATAAATTTAACCAAGGTGCAAGAATTAGACATGAAAAATTACAAAATATTGCTGAAATAAATTCCAGAAACCTTAAGTAAATGTAAAGACACTCAATGTTTCTGGATTAAAAGATGATTTTTTTATGTGACAATACTGCACGAAGCAATCTACAAATTCATTGTAATTCCTAAGAAAATACCAAACTCTTTTTGGAAGAAACGGGCAAGCCAGTTCTAACATTCATATAAACTTCAAGGGATCCTGAATAGCCAAAATGTTCTTGACAACAAAAAGCAACTTGGAGGCTCACACTTCTCAATTTTAAATATTACTGCTAAGCAGCAGTAATCAATACAGCATAATATTGGCATAAGGACATACGAAGAGGTCAATGGAACTGAATGTTAAATCCAGCAATACCTCCATGTTCAATTGATTTTTGACATGCAGCCAAGATCAGTAAATTCAACAAATGCTGTTATACAACTGACTATCACATTGAGACAAAGAAATTGTACTCTTTTCTCAGAACAGAAAATAAAATTAACTCAAAATTGTTCAAAGCCTATGTAGTAGAGGTAAAAACATAAACTCTAGAAGGAAACATAAGGGTAGATCTTCATAACCTTGGACTTAGCAGTGGTTTCTTAGATCTGATACCAAAAGTGCAGGCAAATAAAGAAGAATTTTCTCAAAATTAAACACTTTTTTGCATTAAAAGACACTATCAAGAAAGTGAAAAGACATGGTACAGAAAGGAAGGTTTGCATGTTATGTATGTAACAACAGTCTGTTATCCACAATATATGAAGAACTTGCATACCTCAGCAACAACAACAAAAAAATCCAATTACAAAATGGAGAAATAGTTGACCACACAATTCGCCAGAAAGACAAGCATGTGGAAAACAAGCATGTGGAAAAAAAGGATGAACAGTAAAATATATAAGTTTTACTCCACGAAGTGTTTCATACATTAGCTTTTCTCATAGTCATGCGATTCTGTGTGGTACAATTAGTCCTGTCCAGCTCCACCTGAGGAGCAGTTAAGGTAACAATACTCCTGGGGAGCAAGTTTCCTTAGATGAGAAAAAATATCTGGCAGGAAATAATATTCTGAAATGAAAACTTTCCTGCTGTACTAAAGTTTCCAATAAAGGTGACTATCTGTCCCTCAGCCTCCATGGGCCCAAAATTTATCATCCAGCAGGAAGTAAGAAGGGAAGTCATTAAGTTAAGGGGGTACATGGATACACTAATGCCCCATTCCCATACCAAAACTTACAAAATTACATAGCCTCACAGCATTTCAATATTTAAATATTAATAATTCATCTGCTTAAATAACTAAGCTTACTTTGTTTACTTCACACTGTACAGTTAAGGAGGTTTACAAATATTTATATACATTGTCATGGTGTGTGCTAGGACATTTTTGTCAGTTAAATATACTGACGGACTACATAAAATGTAAGTATTCAAACTTAACATAACTTGGAACTAATAACATAGGGAAGACAGCAAGGTAATGGTCTGTCCAATACATTCTTATGTAATTTCAATAATTACTTGTGTTATTTGTCTTCAGCACTGAGATTTTTTCTTTACTAATTATCCCAACATGGACTTTCATTTCATTAACTATTATTTCCTTGATTTATAAATTGAGAGTGATCTCATCAATTATCTAACAAATAATGATTTTTTTTTTACCTTTAGAAATAGCATATTATCAGCTTTTCTACAGTTAGCACAAGCTCTGACTTTAAAGTCTTAGCTGGACAAAGCCTTGGAAAATTAGATAAGGTTGGGCACTGTGTGAATAGGTTGAGAGATTGCACATAAAATTCCTGAGAAACCTAAGAGCCTGTGTTCCTACAATTGAAAGCCAACGAGACTGCAGGCAGTTGAGTGGACTGAATGAGTAAGGGAAACAGGTAGGAGAACTTGGGGTCTGCAGCCATGGTGAGGTCTATGGTTCTTGTTCTAAGGTCAGTGGGAAACCATGGGCAAAATTAAATCAGGAGAGTGACAGGAAGAAATTTATGTTTGTAAATGAATATTTTGCCATTACCATTTCCAATACTAACCCTGTATTTCCTGATGTAATAGTTATGTGGTGGTACCCTTGGAGAGTGTCTCCACTTTTTGTAAAACCCACTGAGATACTTTGCATAAAGCTTCAAATCTGGCACAGCAGAAACCACCGGGGATTCTGTGAGAAAAGATTAAAGTATACTAACAGCTATTGGAAGTTTCCTAGAAGTATGAAATTATTGACAAGTAAACTACTTTTAATAAAAACAACCATGTCAATACCTTGTCACTAATGCAGAGACCACAACATCAAACGTCATTATAGAGGCCAAATCCCCACCAAATCCAGCTCAGTGGAAGCTGTGAAACCAAGTGGCCCTGTAAGAGTAGGAATGTTACATCAGTATTACAGGTGTTACATCTTTATGATGAATGTTACATCAGTAATTATGGGTGTTGCATCAGTATTATGGTTGTTCTATTTGTATTACAAATGTTGTATTAGTATTACCAGTGTTAGTATTACAGGTGTTACATCAGTATTACAGTTGTTATATTTGTATTGCAGGATGATATATTGGAATTCTGAATGGTATATTGGTATTGTGTTACAGTTGTATTACAGGTGTCAGGACAGCATTACAAGTGTTACATAAGTGTAGCACTTATGTAACATTATGAAACATTATGGATGTTTCATTTGCATTGTGGTTTGTATATTGGTATTATGAGAGTTACAATTGTATTATGGGTCTTAGATCAGTATTACGAATGTTCTGTTTGTATTTCCGATGCTACATTGGTATTGTAAGTGTTTTATTGCTGTTACCAGTGTTACAGTGGTATTATGGGTGTTATCGCAGTATTTCAGGTGTTACATTAGTATTACAAAAGTCACATCTGTATTATGGGTGATATATTTGTTTATGGATGTTATATTTCTATTACAGATGTTATATGCTGAATGATACATTTATGTTACGAGGCCACGGTGTGGACCTGGCATTGTGGCCACCACACCTTGGGTGGGGAAGGACGCTGGAGTGCACTGAAGTCATGGGATATTTTTTATGTTTAATTTTCCACACAAAGCCCTTCTACTGGCTCCCTGATCCTCAGCAGTCAGAGTAAAGTTTTCACTTACCCCCTCCTCCATTGGTCCCGGAGCGAGGCGGTGTTGCTCTGGTCTGTGCCAAGAACACAGCCCTCGCCCTCCAGCGGCATGGGCTGAACACGGGGGCGCTCCCAGGGTCAGAGAAGGCGGACTCATGCTTCCCCTGTTGGCGTCGGGAAGAACTGCAGGACCATCATGCTCAAGGTGAGGCAGCCGTGCGCCCCCTCCTGGCTGGCCTGCGGCACCAAATAGAAGGAGAGTTCAGATTGTTCAGTGCCATCATTTTGGAAATTCAAACGGAAATGTTGCCTATTATCCTGTTTTTTAAAATTATTATTTATTTTAGGTCCAGGGGTACATGTGAAGCTTTGTTATGTAGGTAAACTCATGTCATGGGGGTTTGTTTTACAAATTATTTTATCACCCAGGTATTAAGTGTAGTACTTAATAGGTATTTTTCCTGCTGGTCTCTCTTTTCCCACCTTCCACCCTCAAGTAGATCCCATGTCTATGGTTCCTTTCTTTGTGTTCATGAGTTGTCATCATTTAGCTCCCACTTCTAGTGAAAATATGTGGTATTTGGTTTACTGTTCTTACATTAGTTTGCTAAAGATTATATCCTCCAGTTCCATCCATGTTCCCTCAAAAGGCATAATTGTATTCTTTTTTTATGGCTGCATGGTATTCCTTGTAGGTATGTAGCACAATTTCATTAATCCAATCAGTCATAAATGGGCATTTAGATTAATTCCATGTCTTCTGTTGTGAATAGTCTGCAGTGAACATTTGTATTCATGTGTCTTTACGGTAGTGATTTATATTCCTCTGGGTACATATCCAGTAATGGGATTGCTGGGTTGAACAGTAGTTCTACTTTCCAATCTTTGAGGAATCACCCTACTACTTTCCACAACAATTGAACTAATTTACATTCCTACCAACAGTGCATAATTATTCCTTGGTCTCTATAACTTTGCCTGCATCTGTTATTTTACTTTATGATAATAGCCATTCTGACAGATATGAGAAGGTATCTCATTGTTCTTTTGATTTGCATTTCTTTAATAATCAATAATATCGAGCCTTTTAAAATAAGTTTATTGGCCACCTGCATGTCTTTTGAAAAGTGTCTGTTCACATTCTCAAAAGAAGACATTTATGCAGCCAACAGACACGTGAAAAAATGCTCATCAGCACTGGTCATTAGAGAAATGACCCTTAAGCCCTCACCTACATTGGGTATTTTTCTTATGCTATCTCTACACTATCCCACCACCCGCCACCATGCGATGTTTCTCTCCTTGTGTCTATCTGTTCTCACTGTTCAACTCCCACTTAAAAATGAGAACATGTGGTGTTTGGTTTTCTATTTTTGTAATAGTTTGCTGAAAATGATGGTTTCCAGCTTCATTCATGTCCTTGCAAAAGACATGAACTCATCCATTTTTACAGCTACTGTGAATATTGCTGTGATAAACATACGTGTGCATGTGTCTTACAGTAGAATGATTTATAGTTCTTTGGTTATATGCCCAGTAATGGGATTGCTGTTTCAAACGGTATTTCTAGTTCTAGATCCTTGAAGAATCGCCACACTGTCTTCCACAAGGGTTAAATAATTAACACTCTCAACACTGTAAAAGCCTCCCTGTTTCTCCACATTTTCTCCAGCATAAGCTGTTTTCTGACTTTTTAATGATTGCCATTCTAACTGGCATGAGATGGTATCTCACTGTGGTTTTGATTTGTATTTCTCAAATAATGAGTGATGATGAGCGTTTTTTCATGTTTGTTGGCTGCATCAAAGTCTTCTTTTGAGAAGTGTCTGTTCATATCCTTTGCCCACTGTTTGATGAGGTGGTTTTTTTCTTGGAAACTTGTTTAAGTTCCCGGTAGATTCAGGATATTAGCCTTGTTTCAGATAGATAGATAGATTGCAAGATTTTTCACCCATTCTGTAGGTTTTCTGTTCACACCGATGATCATTTATTTTGCTGTGCAGAAGCTGTTTAGTTTAATTAGATTCCATTTGTCAATTTTGGCTTTTATTGCCATTGCTTTTGGTGTTTAAACAGGAAGTATTTGCACACGCCTATGTTCTGAACGGTATTGCCTAGGTTTTCATCTAGTAATTTAATGGTTTTAATTCTTATCTTTAAGTCTTTAATCCATCTTCAGTTGATTTTTGCATGAGATGTAAGGAAGGGGCCCAGTTTCAGTTTTTTACATGTGGCTACCCAGTTTTCCCAACACAACTTATTAGAGGGAAAATCTTTTCCCCATTGCTTGCTTGTTTCAGGATTGCCAAAGATCAGAAGGTAGTAGATGTGTGGTATTATTTCTGAGGCCACTGTTCTGTTGCATTGATCTATGTATCTGTTTTGGTACAAGTACCATGCTCTTTTGCCTCCTGTAGCCTTATAATGTAGTTTGAAGTCAGGTAACATGATGCCTTCAGCTTTGTTCTTTTTTCTTCAGATTGTCTTGGCTATGCAGGCCCTTTTTTGGTTCCATATGAACTTTAAAGTAGTTTTGTTTTGTGTTTTTTTTTTCCAATTCTGTGAAGAAAATTAATGGTAACTTGATGGGGATAGCAATGAATCTATAAATTGTTTTGGGCAGTGTGGCCATTTTTACAATATTGATTCTTCCTATCCATGAGCATGGAAGCTTTTTTCATTTCTTTATGTCCTCTCTTGTTTCCTTGAGCAATGGCTTGAAGTTCTCATTGAATAGGTTCTTCACATCCCTTGTAAGTTGTATTCCTAGATATTTTATTCTCTTAGTAGCAATTGTGAATGGGAGTTTACTCATGATTTGGCTTTCTGTTTCTCTTATTGTGTGTAGGAATGCTTGTGATTTTTGCACATTGATTTTGAATCTTGAGGGTTAGCTGAAGTTGCTTACCAGCTTAAGGAGATTTTGTGCTGAGATGATAGGTTTTCTAAGTATACCATCATGTCATCTGCAAACAGAGACATTTGACTTCCTCTCTTTCGATTTGAATACGCTTTATTTCTTTCTCTTGCCTGATTGCCCTGGCCAGAAACTTCAATACTATATTGAATAAGAGTGGAGAGAGAGTGAATCCCTGTCATCTACTGGTTTTCAAAGGGAATGCTTCCAGTTTTTGCCCATTCAGTATGATATTGGCGGTGGATTTGTCATAAATAGCTCTTATTATTTAGAGATACATTCCATTCATATTTAGTTGAGAGTTTTTACCATAAACAGGTGTTGAATTTGACGAAGGCCTTTTCTGCATCTATTGAGACAATCATGTGGTTTTTGTCTTTGTTTCTGCTTATGTGATGCATTAGGTTTATTGATTTGCATATGTTGAACCAGCTTTGCATCCCAGGGATAAACCTGACATGATCGTGGTGGATAAGCTTTATGATGTGCTACTGAATTCAGTTTGCCAGTATTTTATTGATCAGGGATATCGGCCTGAAATTTTCTTTTGTGGTGTGTCTCTGCCAAGTTTAAGTATCAGGATGATGCTGGCCCATAAAATGATTTAGGGAGGATTTCCTCTTTTTGTATTGTTTGTAATAATGTCAGAATAAATGGTACCTGCTCCTCTTTGTATCTCTGGTAGAGTTCAGCTATGACTCTGTCTGGTCCTGGATTTTCTTTGTTGGTAGGCTATCAGTTATTGCCTCAATTGCAGAACTTGTAAATGGTCTATTCATGGATTTAACTTCTTCCTGGTTTAGACTTGGGAGGGTGTATGTGTCCAAGAATTTATCCATTTCCTTTAGATTTTCTAGTTTATTTGCGTAGAGCTGTTTATAGTATTATCTGATGGTAGTTTGTATTTCTGTGGAATCATTGGTGATATTCTCTTATCTTTTTATTGCATCTATTTTATTTTTATCACTTTTCTTCTTTATGAGTCTAACTAGTGGTCTATATATTTTGTTGATATTTTCAAAAAAACAGCTTGTGGACTTATTGATTTTTGAAAGGATTTTTTGTCTCTATCTCCTTCAGTTCTGCTCTGATCTCAGTTATTTCTTGTCTTCTGTTAGGTTTTTAATTCATTTGCTGTTGCGTCACTTGTTCAATTTTGATGTTAGGGAGTCAATTTTAGATATTTCCTGCTTTCTTTTGTGGACATTTAGTGCTATCAATTTTTCTCTGCACACTGCTTTGAATGTGTCTGTCCCAAAGATTGTGATACATTGTGTCTTCATTCTCATTGGTTTCAAAGAACATCTTTATTTCTGCCTTATTTCGTCCCAGCAGTGGTTTAGGAGCAGGCTGTTCAGTTTCTATGTAGTTGTGTCATTTTGAGTGAGTTTCTTAATCCTCAATTCTAATTTGATTGCTCTGTGGTCTGGGAGGACCTTTTTTTAATAATTTTCATTTTTTTTGCATTTGTTGAGGAGTGTTTTACTTCCAATTATGTAGTCAAATTTTGAATACATGTTATGTGGCACCTAGAAGAATGCAGATTCTGTTGATTTGGGGTGGATAGTTCTGCAGATGTCTATTAGGTTTACTTAGTCCACAGCTGAGTTCAAGTCCTGAATATCCTTGTTAATTTTCTGTCTCATTGTTTGCTGCTTCTTGTTTTCTCTGGAAGCTGCATCCTCAAGGTGCAACTGTCTGATGCCAGTCAGTGCTTTACTGTATGAGGTGTCTGTCAGCCCCTACTGGGAGGTGTCTCCAAGTCATAAAACACAGAGGTCAGGGATCCACTTGTGAAGGCAGTCTGACCATTAGCAGAGCTGGAAAGCTGTGATGGGAGGTCGGCTGCTCTCTTCAGAGTCATCAGACAGGGATGTTGAAGTCTGCTGAAGCTGCATCTATAGCTGCCCCTTCCCCCAGGTGCTCCTGTCACAGGGAGATGGGGGTTTTATTTATAAGCCCCTGCCTGGGCTACAGCCATTTTTTCAAAAATGCCCTACCCAGAGAGGAAAAATATGGCAGTCTAACCACATCAGCCTTGCTGAGCTGCAGTTGGCTCCACTCAGTTAAAACTTCCCGGTGGCTTTGTTTACATCATGAGGGTAAAACAGCCTACTCAAGCCTCAGCAATGGCGGATTCCCCTTCCCCCACCAAGTTTGAGTGTCCCAGGTGGATCTCAGACTGCTGCTGTGCTGGCAGTGAGAATTTCAAGCCAGTGAACCTTAGTTTGCTTGCCTCCATGAGGGGTGGCACCCACTGAGCAGACCACTTGGCTGCTTGGTCCCAGCACACCTATCCAGGGGAGTGAACAATTCTGTCTCCTTAGTATTCCAGGCACCACCGCAGTATGGAAAAAAACAAACAAAACAAAACAAACAACAACAAAAAAAAACACCCCTTCAGCTAGTTCAGTGTTTGTTCTTACAGCTGCCCAGTTTTGTGCTTGAAACACATGGCCCTCATAGGGTAGGCACAAAAGGGAATCTCCTGCCTGCAGGTTGTGAAGACCCTAGGAGAAGCGCATTTCTGGAATGGGGCACATGGCTAAGTCCCTCACAGCTTCCCTTGCATAAATGAGAAAATTTCCCAACCCTTTGGGCTTCCTGGGTAAGGTGACGCCCCACCCTGCTTCAGCTCACACTCCATGGGCTGCACCCATTGTCCAACCAGTACAAATAAGATGAACAGTGTACCTCAGTTGGAAATGCAGGAGTCACTCACCTTCTGCATTGATCTCTCTGGGAGCTGCAGTCTGGAGCTGTTTTTATTCAGCCATCTTGCCAGCAATTCCTCCTCCTTTTTTCTATATTAATGGTGAAGGAGGCATTAGCTGGAAATGTAAAACTATGCAAATTCTAGAAAAAAAAGCAAAAAGACATCTATGTGATCTTGGGTTTGGTCATAAGTTTTAACTAATGACACCAAAGCTGATCAGTAATGGTAAAAATAATTAATAATTTAAGTTTTCTCATATTAAAAGTTTATAGTCTGAGGAAAATAGTGTTCAGGAAATAAAAAGACAAGCAACAGACTGAAAATAAATATCTGCAAAATACAGATCTAAGCAAGAACTTTCACTGAAGATACACAAATCTTGAAACTCAAAAATAAAACAGACTACCCAATTAACAATGGGTAAAGAGCTGAACTCACCAATGAAAATACACAGATGGCAAGCAAACAAAAAGACGCTCAAACTCATATATCTTTAAGGGACTGAAAATTACAAAAATGAATTAGCAAGGACAATCTATATTTGCTGGAACTGCTCAACCATTTTTAAGGCATGACAAATGATTTGCAGGAGGAAAAACAGGAATTCATTCATTGCTTGTGCAAGGCACCATGGTGCCAAAAAAAAAGAACTCTTTCAAATTCTCGAATTAATCTGAAAGCCTGTTTCTCTCCTTTACCACGAACAGAAGGAGCTATCTTGTCTACCTTTTGATGACAGCCCGGAGATCCAATATAATCTGTGCATCTGTCAGCAGCAGTTGGGATCCAGGCAGAAAACAGATGAGCCCCACAGTCAAAGTCATCTAAGAACTTTTTAATGAAGACTGACTTATGAGAGGGCAGCCAAGATGGCCAAATAGGAACAGCTCCAGTCTACAGCTACCAGCGTGAGCAATGCAGAAGATGGGTGATTTCTGCATTTCCATATGAGGTGCCGGGTTCATCTCACGAGGGAGTGCCAGACAGTGGGCGCAGGACAGTGGGTGCAGCATACCGTGCGTGAGCCAAAGCACGGCGAGGCATTGCCTCACTTGGGAAGTGGAAGGGGTCAGGGAGTTCCGTTTCCTAGTCAAAGAAAAGGGTGACAGATGGCACCTGGAAAATCGGGTCACTCCCACCCGAATACTGAGCTTTTCCGACAGGCATAAAAAATGGCGCACCAGGAGATTATATCCTGCACCTGGCTCAGAGGGCCCTATGCCCACGGAGTCTCGCTGACTGCTAGCACAGCAGTCTGAGATCAAACTGCAAGGCGGCAGTGAGGCTGGGGGAGGGGCGCCTGCCATTACCCAGGCTTGCTTAGGTAAACAAAGCAGCCGGGAAGCTCGAACTGGGTGGAACTCACCACAGCTCAAGGAGTCCTGCCTGCCTCTGTAGGCTCCCCTCTGGGGGCAGGGCACAGACAAACAAAAAGACAACAGTGACCTCTGCAGACTTAAACATCCCTGTCTGACAGCTTTGAAGAGAGCAGTGGTTCTCCCAGCATGCAGCTCAAGATCTGAGAACGGGAAGACTGCCTCCGCAAGTGGGTCCCTGACCCCCGACCCCCAAGCAGCCTAACTGGGAGGCACCCCCCAGGAGGGGCAGAATGACACCTCACACGGCCGGGTACTCCTCTGAGACAAAACTTCCAGAGGAACGATCAGACAGCAGCATTCATGGTTCACAAAAATCTGCTGTTCTGCAGCCACTGCTGCTGTTACCCAGGCAAACAGGGTCTGGAGTGGACCTCTAGGAAACTCCAGCAGAACTGCAGCTGAGGGTCCTGTCTGTTAGAAGGAAAACTAACAAACAGAAAGGACATCCACACTAAAAACCCATCTATACATCACCATCATCAAAGACCAAAAGTAGATAAAACCACGAAGATGGGGAAAAAAGAGAGCAGAAAAACTGGAAACTCTAAAAAGCAGAGAACCTCTCCTCCTTCAAAGGAAAGCAGTTCCTCAACGGCAATGGAACAAAGCTGGATGGAGAATGACTTTGACGAGTTGAGAGAAGAAGGCTTTAGATGATCAAGCTACTCTGATCTAGGGGACGAAATTCAAACCAAAGGCAAAGAAGTTAAAAACTTTGAAAAAAAATTTAGATGAATATAGAACTAGAATAACCAAAACAGAGAAGTGCTTAAAGGAGCTGATGGAGTTGAAAGCCAAGGCTTGAGAACGACAAGAAGAATACAGAAGCCTCAGGAGCAGATGCGATCAACTGGAAGAAAGGGTATCAGTGATGGAAGATGAAATGAATGAAATGAAGCAAGAAATGAAGTTTAAAGAAAAAAGAAGAAAAAGAAATGAACAAAGCCTCCAAGAAATATGGGACTATGTGAAAAGACCAAATCTACGTCTGATTGGTGTACCTGAAACTCATGGGGAGGATGGAACTATTATCCAGGAGAACTTCCCCAATCTTGCAAGGCAGACCAACATTCAGATTCAGGAAATATAGGGAATGCCACAAAAATACACCTTGAGAAGAGCAACTCCAAGACACATAATTGTCACATTCACCAAAATTGAAATGAAGGAAAAAATGTTACGGGCAGCCAGAGAGAAAGGTCAGGTTACCCACAAAGGGAAGCCCAACAGACTAACAGCGGATCTCTCAGCAGAAACTCTACAAGCCAGAAGAGAGTGAGGGCCAATATTCAACATTCTTAAAGAAAATAATTTTTTCAACCCAGAATTTCATATCCAGCCAAACTAAGCTTCATAAGTGAAGGAGAAATAAAATACTTTACAGACAAGCAAATGCTGAGAGATTCTGTCACCACCAGGCCTGCCATACAAGAGCTCCTGTAGGAAGCACTAAACATGGAAAGGAACAACCGGTACCAGCCACTGCAAAATCATGCCAAATTGTAAAGACCATCATGGCTAGGGAGAAACTGCATCAACTAACGAGCAAAATAACCAGCTAACATCATAATGACAGGATCAAATTCACACATAACAATATTAACTTTAAATGTAAATGGACTAAATTCTCCAATTCAAAGGCACAGGCTGGCAAACTGGATAAAGAGTTAAGACCTATCAGTGTGCTGTATTCAGGAAACCCATCTCACGTGCAGAGACTCACATAGGCTCAAAATAAAAGGATGGAGGACGATCTACCATTCAAATCGAAAACAAAAAAAGGCATGGGTTGCAATCCTAGTCTCTGATAAAACAGACTTTAAACCAACAAACATCAAAAGAGACAAAGAAGGCCATTACATAATGGTAAAGGGATCAATTCAACAAGAAGAGCTAACTATCCTAAATATATATGCACCCAATACAGGAGCACCCAGATTCATAAAGCAAGTCCAAAGAGACTTAGACTCCCACACAATAATAATGGGAGACTTTAACACCCCACTGTCAACATTAGACAGATCAACGAGACAGAAAGTTAACAAGGATACCCAGGAATTGAACTCAGCTCTGCACCAAGTGGACCTAACAGACATCTACAGAACTCTCCACCACAAATCAACAGATTATACATTTTTTTCAGCACCACACCACACCTATTCCTAAATTGACCACATAGTTGGAAGTACAGCTCTCCTCAGCAAATGTAAAAGGACAGAAATTATAACAAACTGTCTCTCAGACCACAGTGCAATTAAGCCAGAACTCAGGATTAAGAAACTCACTCAAAACCACTTAACTACATGGAAACTGAAAAACCTGCTCCTGAATGGCTACTGGATACATAACGAAATGAAAGCAGAAATAAAGATGTTCTTTGAAACCAATGAGAACAAAGACACAACATACCAGAATCTCTGAGACACATTCAAAGCAGTGTGTAGAGGGAAATTTATAGCACTAAATGCCCACAAGAGAAAGCAGGAAAGAACCAAAATTGACACCCTAACATCACAATTAAAAGAACTAGAAAAGAAAGAGCAAACACATTCAAAAGCAACAGAAGGCAAGAAATAACTAAAATCAGAGCAGAACGGAAGGAAATAGAGACACAAAAATTCCTTCAAAAATTAATGAATGCAGAAGCTGGCTTTTTGAAAGGATCAACAAAATTGATAGACCACTAGCAAGACTAATAAAGAGAAAAAGAGAGAAGAATCAAATAGATGCAATAAAAAATGATAAAGGGGATATCACCCGCAATCCCACAGAAATACAAACTATCATCAGAGAATACTACAAACACCTCTATGAAAATAAACTAGAAAATCTAAAAGAAATGGATAAATTCCTCGACACATACACCCTCCCAAGACTAAACCAGGAAGAAGTTGAATCTCTGAATAGACCAATAACAGGCTCTGAAATTTTGGCAATAATCAATAGCTTACCAACCAAAAAGAGTCCAGGACCAGATGGATTCACAGCCAAATTCTACCAGAGGTAGAAGGAAGAACTGGTACCATTCCTTCTGAAACTATTCCAATCAATAGAAAAAGAAGGAATCCTCCTTAACTCATTTTATGAGGCCAGCATCATCTTGATATCAAAGCCAGGCAGAGACACAACCAAAAAAGAGAATTTTAGACCAACATCCTTGATGAATATTGACGCAAAAATCCTCAATAAAATACTGGCAAACCGAATCCAGCAGCACATCAAAGAGCTTATCCACCATGATCAAATGGGCTCCATCCCTGGGATGCAAGGTTGGTTCAACAAATGCAAATCAATAAATGTAATCCAGCATATAAACAGAATCAAAGACAAAAAGCACATGATTATCTCAATAGATGCAGAAAAGGCCTTTGACAAAATTCAACAACAATTCATGCTAAAAACTCAATAAATTAGGTATTGATGGGATGTATCTCAAAATAATAAGAGCTATCTATGACAAACCCACAGCCAATAACATACTGAATGGGCAAAAACTGGAAGCATTCCCTTTGAAAACTGGCAGAAGACAGGGATGCCCTCTCTCACCACTCCTATTCAACATAGTGTTGGAAGTTCTGGCCAGGGCAATTAGGCAGGAGAAGGAAATAAAGGGTATTCAATTAGGAAAAGAGGAAGTCAAATTGTCCCTGTTTGCAGACGACATGATTGTATATCTAGAAAACCCCATTGTCTCAGCCCAAAGTCTCCTTAAGTTGATAAACAACTTCAGCAAAGTTTCAGGATACAAAATCAATGTACAAAAATCAGAAGCATTCTTATACATCAATAACAGGCAAACAGAGAGCCAAATCATGAGTGAACTCCCATTCACAATTGCTTCAAAGAGAATAAAATACCCAGGAATCCAACTTACAAGGCATGTGAAGGACCTCTTCAAGGAGAACTACAAACCACTGCTCAATGAAATAAAAGAGGATACAAAGAAACGGAAGAACATTCCATGATCATGGGTAGGAAGAATCAATATCGTGAAAATGGCCATACTGCCCAAGGTAATTTATAGATTCAATGCCATCCTCAACAAGCTACCAATGACTTTCTTCACAGAATTGGAAAAAAGCTACTTTAAAGTTCATATGCAACCAAAAAAGAGCCCACATCGCCAAGTCAATCCTAAGCCAGAAGAACAAAACTGGATTCATCACGCTACCTGACTTCAAACTATACTATGAGGCTACAGTAACCAAAACAGCATGGTACTGGTACCAAATCAGAGATATAGATCAATGGAACAGAACAGAGCCCTCAGAAATAACGCCGCGTATGTACAACTATCTGATCTTTGACAAACCTGAGAGAAATAAGCAATGGGGAAAGGATTCCCTATTTAATAAATGGTGCTGGGAAAACTGGCTAGCCATATGTAGAAAGTTGAAACTGGATCCCTTCCTTACACCTTATACAAAAATTAATTCAAGATGGAATAAAGACTTAAACGTTAGACCTAAAACCATAAAAACCCTAGAAGATATCCTAGGCATTACCATTCAGGACATAGGCATGGGCAACAACTTCATGTCTAAAACAGCAAAAGCAATGGCAACAAAAGCCAAAATTGACAAATGGGATCTAATTAAACTTAAGAGCTTCTGCACAACAAAAGAAACTACCATCAGAGTGAACAGGCAACCTACAAAATGGGAGAAAATTTTGCAATCTACTCATCTGACAAAGAGCTAATATCCCACATCTACAATGAACTCAAACAAATTTACAAGAAAAAAACAAACAACCCCATCAAAAAGTGGACAAAGGATATGAACAGACACTTCTCAAAAGAAGATATTTATGCAGCCAAAAAACACATGAAAAAATGCTCACCATCACTGGCCATCAGAGAAATGCAAATCAAAACCACAATGAGATACCATCTCACACCAGTTAGAATGGCAATCATTAAAAAGTCAGGAAACAACAGGTGCTGGAGAGGATGTGGAGAAATAGCTGGAGAGGATGTGGAGAAATAGGAACACTTTTACACTGTTGATGGGACTGTGAACTAGTTCAACCCTTGTGGAAGTCAGTGTGGCGATTCCTCAGGGATCTAGAACTAGAAATAATATTTGACCCAGCCATCCCATTACTGGGTATATACCCAAAGGAGTATAAATCATGCTGCTATAAAGACACATGCACACGTATGTTTATTGTGGCACTATTCACAATAGCAAAGACTTGGAACCAACCCAAATGTCCAACAATGATAGACTGGATTAAGAAAATGTGACACATATACACCATGGAATACTATGCAGCCATAAAAAATGATGAGTTCATGTCCTTTGTAGGGACATAATGAAACTGGAAATCATCATTCTCAGTAAACTATCACAAGGACAAAAAACCAAACACCACATGTTCTCACTCATAGGTGGGAATTGAACAACGAGAACACATGGACACAGGAAGGGGAACATCACACTCTGGGGACTGTTGTGGGGTGGAGGGAGTGGGGAGGGATAGCATTAGGAGATACTCCTAATGCTAAATGATGAGTTAACGGGTGTAGCACACCAGCACGGCACATGTATACATATGTAACTAACCTGCACATTGTGCACATGTACCCTACAACTTAAAGTATAACAATAACAATTAAAAAAAAAGATTAATCAGAGGATATGGTATGGGGAGAGGGATTCATATAAGGAGGGGATTTGATAAGGCTAGGGTTGGAGCAATAATGTATAGCGGAACAGTGGATGCTAAAACTCACCAGGGTTCTTTAATAAAAAGTTTTATTGCATCTGCCAAAAAAGAAAAAAAAAAAAAAAAAAAAACAGTGACTTACTCAGGTTACACACAAAGGATGGCAGAGTTCCGAGGGATAGTAACAGGACCACACTGTTAGCACTCTTTGGGAATGGAGAATCAGACGAGGGAGAAATTCTCAGCACTGGAGAGATGGAGATGATGCAGAGCACTTGAAACATGTCATCACAGGCACTATGACCTCACTTGGCCTGGAGATGCAGCAGCTAGTCTAGCACCACTGCATGTGGAGGCTGGTGTCCGAACTGGCCAACCCAATCAGCAGGCAGAGGGCAAAAAAATGCCTGGATACCACCTAGAGGCAGGTTAGCAGAGTTTAACCCAGAAATTGTAATTCTATAAATCTTCCCAATTTAAGCCACCCTTACAAGTACAAAGCAATTTTATAATACTGACCTAGTACGAATCACTAAAACATGCATGCAGTGTACAATGGCTCATGCCTGTAATCCCAGCAATTTGTGAGGCTGAGGCCAGTGGATCATTTTGGTCAAAAGATTGTGACTAGCCTGGCCAACATGGTGAAAACCTGTCTCTATTAAGTATACAAAAATTTGCTGGGTATGGGGGAGCATTCCTGTAGTGTAAGGTACTTGGGAGGCAGAGGCAGGAGAATTGCTTGAACCCAGGGGGTGGATATAAGGTTTAGGAGATGCATGTTTTCATTTTTATTCTCTTCTAGTTTTTGTTCTTTTAGTAGTAAATAGTCACTCATCTCTTGAACATTTTCATTCAGCATGTATTTGTTTTGTTATTGCCAAAGACTGTGCTTTGACAGACACTAACTCAACCTGAAATTTAAAAAGGAAAATTTACATTTGAATGATGACTTTATAGTGCTGCAAAAGTAAAACCTGGCAGGCTCCTTTAAGTATAGTGTCACAATTTAACTAAGGTCACTAAACACATGTCTGAATCTCTGCAAAAAGACTCAAACTACAGTAACAGAAATTGCCTTCTGCCCTACAGCTGGGGCAGAGGAAGTTTTATGGACCACATTCCATGAAGCAACTCCTTCTAAGATTATCACCCCATTTTTCAGAGGCAACGAAGGACCTAACAACAATCACTCATCATAGCAATACAGATTTATTTTAAATATGAAAACGTAAGGTAAAAATGGCCAGGCACTTTGGGAGGCCAAGATGAGAGGATTACTTGAGCTCACAAGTTCCAGACCACCTTGGGCAACATGGAAAAAGCCCATTTCTACTAAAAATACAGCAGGGCATTGTGGCTCTGTAATCCCAGCACACTGGGAGACCCTGATGGGCAGACTGTTTGAGGTCAAAAACTTCAGGCTGGGCCAGCCAACATGGTGAAACCCCACCTCTACTAAAACTACAACCATTAGCTGGGCATGGCAGCTAGTGTCTGTAGTCCCAGCTACCTAGGAGGTTGAAGCAGGAGAACCACTTGAACCTAAAGGCAGTGAGCCCAGTTCTTGTCATTACACTCAAGCCTGGGCAACAGAATGAGACTCCATCTTAAAAAACAAAAAAAGATGTGAGGGTCGGTTCCAAATTGGCTGAATGGGAACGGTTCCAGTCTACAGCTCCCAGCATGAGCAATGCAGAAGAGGGGGATTTCTGCACTTCCAGCTGAGGTACTGTGTTCCTCTCACTGGGGTTTGTTGGAAAGTGGGTGCAGGACAGTGGATGCAGCCCACTGAGCATGAGGTGAAGCAGGGGGAGGCATCGCCTCACCCCAGAAGTGCAAGGGGTCAGGGAGTTCCCTTTCCTAGCCAAGGGAAGCTGTGACAGACAGCACCTGGAAAATCGGGTCACTCCTACCCTAATACTGTGCTTTTCCAATGGTCTTAGCAAATGACACACCAAGAGATTATATCCCACACCTGGCTCAGAGGGTCCCATGCCCACAAAGCCTCACTCATTGCTAGCACAGCAGTCTGAGATTGAACCACAAGGCGGCAGCAAGGCTGGGGGAGAGGTGCCCGCCATTGCTGAGGCTTGAGTAGGTACACAAAGTGGCCTGGAAACTCGAACTGGGTGGAGCCAACCACAGCTCAAGGAGGCCTGCCTGCCTCTGTAGACTCCACCTCTGGGGGCAGAGCATAGCTGAACAAAAGGTAGCAGATACCTCTGCAGACTTAAATATAACTGTCTGACAGCTTTGAAGAGAGTAGTGGTTCTCCCAGCATAGAGTCTGAGATCTGAGAATAGACAGACTGCCTCCTCAAGTGGGTCCCTAATCCCTAAGTAGCCTAACTGGGAGACACCCCCCAGGAGGGGCAGATTGACACCTTACACAGCTGGGTATTCCTCTGAGATGAAGCTTTCAGAGGAAAAATCAGGCAGCAACATTTGCTGTTCAGCAATATTCGCTGTTCTGCAGCTTCTGCCGCTGATACCCAGGCAAACAAGGTCTGGAATGGACCTCCAGCACACTTCAACAGACCTGCAGCTGAGGGTCCTGACTGTTAGAAGGAAAACTAACAAACAGAAAGGACATCCACAACAAAACCCCATCTGTACGTCACCATCATCAAAGACCAAAGGTAGACAAAACCACAAAGATGGGGAAAAAACAGAGCAAAAATGCTGAGAATTATAAAAATGAGAGTGCCTCTCCACCTCCAAAAGAACACAGCTTCTCACGAGCAATGGAACAAAGCTGGACAGAGAATGACTCTGACAGCTTAAGACGATATACAGCTTCAGACGATCAAACTTCTCCAAGCTAAAGCAGGAAGTTTAAACCCATCATAAAGAAGCTAAAAAGCCTTGAAAAAAGATCAGAAGAATGGCTAACTAGAATAACCGGTGTACAGAAGTCCTTAAATGTCCTGACGGAGCTGAAAACCATGGCACACGAACTACGTGATGAATGCACAAACTTCAGTAGCTGATTCGATCAACTGGAAGAAAGGGGTATCAGTGATTAAAGATCAAATGAATGAAATGAAGCGAGAAGAGAAGTTTAGGGAAAAAAGAGTAAAAAGAAATGAACAAAGCCTCCAAGAAATATGGGACTATGTGAAAAGACCAAATCTACGTCTGATTGGTGTACCTGAAAGTGATGGGGAGAATGGAACCAAGTTGGAAATCACTCTGCAGTATATTATCCAAGAAAACTTCCCCAACCTAGCAAGGAAGGCCAACCTTCAAATTCAGGAGATACAGAGAACGCCACAAGGATACTCCTCGAGAAGAGCAGCTCCAAGACACATAATTGTCAGATTCACCAAAGTTGAAATGAAGGAAAAAATGTTAAGGGCAGCCAGAGAGAAAGGTCCGGTTAACAACAAATGGAAGCCCATCAGGCTAACAGCAGAACACTTGGCAGAAACTCTACAAGCCAGAAGAGAGTGGGGGCCAATATTCAACATTCTTAAAGAGAAGAATTTTTAACTCAGAATTTCATATCCAGCCAAACTAAGCTTCATAAGTGAAAGAGAAATAAAATACTTTACAGACAAGCAAATGCTGAGAGATTTTGTCACCACCAGGCCTGCCCTACAAGAGCTCCTGAAGGAAGCACTAAACATGGAAAGGAACAAATGGTAGCAGCCACTGCAAAAACATGACAAATTGTAAAGACCATTAATGCTAGGGAGAAACTGCAAAAACTAACGAGCAAAATAACCAGGTAACACCATAATGACAGGATGAAATTCACACATAAAAATATTAACCTTAAATGGCAATGGACTAAATGCTCCAATTAAAAGACAAAGACTGGCAAATTGGAAAAAGAGTCAAGACCCATTAGTGTGCTGTATTCGGAAGACCCATCTCATGTGCAGAGACAGACATAGGCTCAAAATAAAGGGATGGAGAAAGATCTACCAAGAAAATGAAAAACAAAAAAAGGCAGAGGTTGCAATCCTAGAGTCTGATAAAACAGACTTTAAACCAACAAAGGTCAAAAGAGACAAAGAAAGCCATTACATAATGGTAAAGGGATCAATTCAACAAGAAGACTAACTAACCTAAATATATATGCACCCAATACCAGAGCACCCACCTTCATAAAGCAAGTCCTTAGAGACCTACGAAGAGACTTACGACTTTCACACAATAATAATGGGAGACTTTAACACCCCACTGTTAACATTAGACAGATAAATGAGACAGAAAGTAAACAAGGATATCCAGGAATTGAACTCAGCTCTGCACCAAGTGGACCTAATAGACATCTACAGAACTCTCCACCCCACATCAACAGATTATACATTTGTCTCAGCACATCACACTTATTCCAAAATTGACCACACAGTTGGAAGTAAAGCTCTCCTCAGCAAATGTAAAATAACAGAAATTATAACAAACTGTCTCTCAGACCACAGTGCAATCAAACTAGAACTCAGGATTATGAAACTGACTCAAAACCCCTCAACTACATGGAAACTGAACATCCTGCTCCTGAATGACTACTGGGTACATAACGAAATGAAGGCAGAAATAAAGATGTTCTTTGAAACCAATGAGAACAAATCCACATCATACCAGAATCTCTGGCACACATTTAAAGCAGTGTGTAGAGAAAAACTGATAGCACTAAATGCCCACAAGAATGCAGCAAAGATCCAAAACTGACACCCTAACATTAAAATTAAAAGAATGAGAAAAGCAAGAGCAAACACATTCAAAAGCTAGCAGAAGGCAAGAAATAATTATAATCAGAGCAGAACTGAAGGAGACAGAGACACAAAAAAACCCTTCAAAAAATCAATGAATCCAGGAGCTGTTTTTTTGAATAGATCAACAAAATTGATAGACCGCTAGTGAGACTAATAAAAAAGAAAAGAGAGAATAATCAAAAAGATGTAATAAAAAATGATAAAGGGGATATCACCTCCGATCCCACAGAAATACAAATTACCACCAGAGAATACTATAAACACCTCTATGCAAATAAACTCGAAAATCTAGAAGAAATGGATAAATTCCTGGACATATATACCCTCCCAAGACTAAACCAGGAAGAAGTTGAATCCCTGAGTAGACCAATAACAGGCTCTAAAATTGAGGTAATAATAGCTTACAACGAAAAAAAGTCCAGGACCAGATGGATTCACAGCCAAATTCTGCCAGAGGTACAAGGAGGAACTGGTACCATTCCTACTGAAAGTATTCCAATCAATAGAAAAAGAGGGAATCCTCCCTAATTTATTTTATAAGGCCAGCATCATCCTGATACCAAAGCTGGGCAGAGACACAATCAAAAAAGAATTTTAGACCAATATCCTTGATGAACATTGATGCAAAAATCCTCAATAAAATACTGGAAAACTGAATCCAGCAGCACATCAAAAAGCTTATCCACCATGATCAAGTGGGTTTCATCCCTGGGATGCAAGGGTGGTTCAACACACACAAATCAATAAACGTAATCCAACATATAAACAGAACCAAAGACAAAAGCCACATGATTATCTCAATAGATGCAGAACAGGCCTTTGACAAAATTCAACAGCCCTTCGTGTTAAAAACTCTCAATAAATTATATATTGATGGGACGTATCTCAAAATAATAAGAGCTATTTATGACAAACCCACAGCCAATACCATACTGAATGGGCAAAAACTGGAAGCATTCTCTTTGGAAACTGGCACAAGACAGGGATGCCCTCTCTCACCACTCCTATTCAACATAGTGTTGGAAGTTCTGGCCAGGGCAATCAGGCAGGAGAAAGAAATAAAGGGTATTCAATTAGGAAAAGAGGAAGTCAAATTGTCCCTGTTTGCAGATGACATGATTGTATATCTAGAAAACCCCATCATCTCAGTCCAAAATCTCCTTTAGCTGATAAGCAACTTCAGCAAAGTTTCAGGATACAAAATCAATGTACAAAAATCACAAGCATTCTTATACACCAATAACAGACAAACAGAGAGCCAAATCATGAGTGAACTCCCATTCACAATTGCTTCAAAGAGAATAAAATACCTAGGAATCCAACTTACAAGGGATGTGTAGGATCTCTTCAAGGAGAAATACAAACCACTGCTCAACAAAATAAAAGAGGACACAAACAAATGGAAGAAAATACCATGCTCATGGATAGGAAGAATCAATATCATGATAATGGCCATACTGCCAATAGTAGTTTAAATATTCAATGCCATCCCCATCAAGCTACCAATGACTTTCTTCACAGAATTTGAAAAATGTACTTTAAAGTTCATATGGAATCAAAGAAGAGCCCACATTGCCAAGTCAATCCTAGGCCAAAAGAACAAAGCTAGAGGCATCACTCTACCTGACTTCAAACTATACTACAAGGCTACAGTAACCTAAACATCATGGTACTCATACTGAAACAGAGATACAGACAAATGAAACACAACAGAGCCCCCAGAAATAATACCACACATCTACAACCATCTGATCTTTGACAAACCTGACAAAAACAAGAAATGGAGAAAGGATTCCCTATTTAATAAATGGTGCTGGGAAAACTGGCTAGCCATATGTAGAAAGCTGAAACTGGATCCCTTCCTTACACCTTATACAAAAATTAATTCAAGATGGATTAAAGACTTAAACGTTAGACCTAAAACCGTAAAAACCCTAGAAGAAAACCTAGGCAATACCATTCAGGACATAGGCATGGGCAAGGACTTCATTTCTAAAACACCAAAAGCAATGGCAACAAAAGCCAAAATTGACAAATGGGATCTAACTAAACTAAAGAGCTTCCGCACAGCAAAAGAAAATAACATCAGAGTGAACAGGCAACTTAAAGAATGGGAGAAAATTTTTGTAATCTACTCATCTGACAAAAGGCTAATATCCAGAATTTATTGACCTCAAATAAATTTACAGCAACAACAAAACAACCCCATCAAAAAGTGGGCGAAAAAGTGGGCAAAGTTTATGAACAGACACTTCTCAAAAGAAGACATTTATGCAGCCAAAAGACACATGAAAAAATGCTCATCATCACTGGCCATCAGAGAAATGCAAATCAAAACCACAATGAGATACCATCTCACACCAGTTAGAATGGTAATCATTAAAAAGTCAGGAAGTAACAGGTCCAGGAGAGGATGTGGAGAAATAGGAACACTTTTACACTGTTGGTGGGACTGTAAACTACTTCAACCATTGTGGAAGACAGTGTGGCGATTCCTCAAGGATGTAGAACTAGAAATACCATTTGACCCAGCCATCCCATTACTGGGTATATACCCAAAGGATTATAAATCATGCTGCTATAAAGACACATGCACACGTATGTTTATTGTGGCACTATTCACAGTAGCAAAGACTTGGAAACAACCCAAGTGTCCAGCAGTGATAGACTGGATTAAGAAAATGTGGCCCATATACACCACAGAATACTATGCAGCCATAAAAAAGGATGAGTTCCTGTCCTTTCTAGGGATATGGATGAAGCTGGAAACCATCATTCTCAGCAAACTATCGCAACGACAAAAAACCAAACACCACATGTTCTCACTCGTAGGTGTGAATTGAACAATGAGAATACTTGGACACAGGAAGGGGAACATCACACACCGGGGCCTGTTGTGGGGTGGGGGACAGGGGACGGAATGCATTAGGAGAAATACCTAATGTAAATGACGAGTTAATGGGTGCAGCACACTAACATGGCACATGTATACATACGTAACAAAACTGCACGTTGTGTACATGTACCCTAGAACTTAAAGTATAATAAAAATATAAAAAATGAGAGTAAAAAAAAGAAATACATAATTTGCTTCGTGTGGTGGGCATGGCTATAATACCAGCTTCTAAGCGAGGTAGAGACACAAGAATTGCATTTACCTGGGAGATGATGATTGTAGTGAGCCGAGGTCACACTAGTGCACGCCAGGCTGAATGACAGAATGAGATTCAGTCTCAAAAAGCAAACCAACAAACAAAACATAACATTTTATGTAGTGCTTTGCTTTTCTTACAGTAATATATCTCATACTTGAGTATGAAGGTCTACAAAGTTCTCATGTAAGTTAAACTTGCCAAAATAAACTTTATATTTAAAATGTTTTAAGTGCCTAAAGTTCCAGCTTCGTCTTCAGACAGTAAGCACAAGAATAAACAGAAAAGTAAAGAAGCAATGGCATGTGATAAATACAATTCATTTTGTTTTAATCTGTGAGATAACACTGTAAGGACAGAAATTTTTAGCTGCTGCTGATGGAAAGAGAGAACAGGTTGATGTAGAAACAGACCAATAATAATATTGGCCACTTACTGTGAACTAGGTACATACATTAGCTCACTGAATTCCCTCAACAACCCTATAATGTGGAAAATATCCTAGAGTTTACAGCTGAGGAATAGGCAGTCAAAGGACCTGCCCAAAGGCACACAAGCAATTAGACAAACAGATAGGATTCAAGAAGGACTCTAAGACTCAAAGCAATATCTACACTTTCCTATATAATGTTGATTGAAATTAAGAACAATTTTATTAATTTTAGTCATCCCCTCTTCACCATAGAAATTGCAGTTTAAACATCTCAAGAGGAAGACTTTGGATAAATTATGTATGCCTAAAATTTTATATACTGCTCAAAATCTATTTCAAAAACTATGCTGAACAATTTCTTCAAGTTCTTACATATAATTTATGGATTTGATTGAGTTCCTCCTGTTTTGTGTTAATAACTGTGAGCTTCTCTCACAAGTAAACAGCTTTTCCTGAAAGAGACCTTTAAACACCATAATGTTTTCCTAGTGAATACAAAAGCTATTTAATATTTATGTCTAGTATGTCAGACCTAATGACCACTATTTTATAATATGAAATAGGCTGTGTAAGTGACGAAACTTTCATAGGCAAGTAAGAAATAAACCTTGTTACCTAACAGGTGATGTGAAGCTATAACTGTCATGTATGTGGTGAAATTCCACCATCTACACATGCTAACCAGAGAGCTTTAAACTTCCTTGAAGAAGATCTGTCTGTTACTATATTGTAAAAATCAATATTGTTATTGTATTGGAGATATTATTTTGTCATTTTCACTGTATTTAACTTGAATCTATGTAGATATATTGTCAAAGCATAATTTGTTACATAGATAAAGGTACTAATGTATAAAAGAAGTGTTAGTCTCCACAAGATAGTCATAAAAGGGGAAGCCACACAATGGGTGTCTGGACAACATCAAACAACTACCCTTGGTACACTCCCAAGAATTTATTTGAAAATTCCACTAAAACTTCAGTTCTCATTACAGGCAATTTCCTAGAAATATATTGAAATGTAAAGTATCCGAAGATTGAGAAATTACTCACCTTCCCGTTTCAAGGGCAATACATACAACAATTCAGGAGGTTATATATAAAGTGAAAATATTATAAATAAAAAATATATTAGAAGCCAATGAAATAAGAAGCTACGTCACAGGAGACAGAGGAGTTAAAAATTTTCCATAAGTGAAAAAGAAGGTATCTCATTGTTAAAACTAATATATACCAGAGACAATAAGTTGCTGCCAACTTCTTGATAATTACAGATTTATCAAAATATACTGAAATACAGTTGAATAAAATATACAGAAAAAAAATCACTGGCCTTTCTGATTATATAAAATATTAAAAATGATGGTTCCTCAAAAGGCAGTGAAGACAATGTTTTTTTTTAATTTTATATAATTAAAATTACAAAAAATGTGAAGTATTGAAGAGACAATGAAGCATAGCTATTTTTTTTTTAGAAGATATGACAGACCCAAATTGGGAAGCTAATAACCTGTATCAAAACTGAAAACTACAGCTTCTTACCCCACCCAAACATCACTTTTATTCTTCCTTTGCTCTTCAATCAGTTGATTAGTTCTAATGTTGTAGTCATCCGTTATGTCAGGTTGATACCTGAAAATCAGAATGAATAAATACAGTTATCTTTCCAGAAAGATGTTTATCAATGCAGGATCTTATCTATGTTACAGGTGCATCTGAGGGCACTGAACATGACAGTGTGTGAACTTCAAAGTCCCTCAGTACTAAAGCCAGAGATATGACTTTCAAACATAAAATGTCCAATAAAACCCTGCCTTGATGTTATAAAGCACAATCATACAAAATGGAGGGTTGTGTTGTCATCAGGTTACTGAAACATCACTTTCCACTTGGTCTCAACTGACCCAAAGAGTAGGGAAGAAAATTAAGTTTACACAGTACACAACAGACTCAATCCCAAATGATAATTAGACAGCCACTGTACTATCTGCCTAGCCCAAACAAACATAAGGACTTTTGTGCCCAGGGACCAAGCATAGTCCGGGGAACCAGCTGCTAAGAGCATTATATCTGAATTATCAATAACCAAAGGCACATTTTCACATTTTTACTTTTCTATCCCAGCTTTTACAAGCTGCCTTTTGATTCCAAAAGGATAAAGAAACACTCCTGTTGTGAACAGACCCCAAACTCCAACACTTGCCAAAGTCATATGAGAATTCCCAATGCCAGAAAGACAGCACACAGGCCATGGAAGCTGTCACAATGATACCAAATAGTTCACTAGCTCCATAAGTATATAAAATTAACAAACATTCTTTAATACATGTATTCCTAAAAATTTAGTAACTACAGAAACTTCATGTTAGCTATTTTAATATAGAAACTGACAAAAAATTGGGTACAATGCATCAATTTCATAAGTAAAATATAAAGTTTCTCATGGTTAGGAGTAATATGTACCAGAAGGCAATAAGCTGCTGCCAACTTCTTCACAATACAGACTTATCAAAATATATTGAGAATATATTGGGAATTCAGAATCTATAAAAAGTTTTATTTTTTTAAAATAGATTTTTTTAATAGAATAACCTCAAGAAAGCTTTGACAGTTCTGTGTAATGAAATATTGATGACAAATTATGAGGTAGGCAATAAAAAGAGGCCAAATAAATGCCCAGGGCATCTGAGTTGAGTCGTTTCCTCCTGACACATTAACACTAAATATTAACTGAGCATTTTTTATGTGACAGATGCTTTCGAACCCACTGAAAAGTTACCTCATGTGCATAATGTCTTAGCACTGAGGTATTGCTCACTGATACACAGGGTCAGACTAAAGAAAAGCCAAAGTAACCATAGTTGTCCATATTTTCCTTTCCCTATATCGATTTTTGCTTCACATAGTTAATTTTAGCTCTTTTCTTTTGATTCTGGCTTTGCAGAATCCTGAAGGAATACAAGGCACATGTTCACTGACAAACAATCTGAGCACTAAGTATAATTTATACATTGTTAGATAGCCCCATCTTTGTGGCAGTATGAGTGGGGTAGAGGAAAAGTTAACTAAAAGTCATTATAATTCAAACTTTACACCTTATCTACTATGCAACCTGAGCAAGTCACAATGTGCCATGAAATTTAAAGCACATCACAGCCCTCGATAAATGTTTGAGAAGCCATGAGTAAGAAGAACAGAGGATGTGCTTTTCTATGTCTTATCTTTTAAAAACTACCATAACTCAAACGCAGGAAAGTATTGACTATTCACAAACATATGAATTTTTTCAAACACTAAAGTTTGCAGAAGATGTTAATCATGGACTACTTCCTTAGTTTTTGTTACATTTCTACCAATGTAAGTTAAACATATGACTTCTTCAAACATTCTCAACAGTTGATTTCGAGGTTTGTTTTTTAGCTTTCAGTCACAGGTCTCCACAAGACACTTTGTATTCTCCCATCTTCTAAGTCCTCAGTCATGCTTTTAGGTTTATCTTCCTGGAGTTTCTGGGTTATGAAATTAGCAAAAAACATAAAGTAAATAAACTATAATAGTTGTGTTAACAAATTTAGGAAAAACATTCCTTGACATGGTTTTAGTTCAACACACTAAAACTGCTACGTGACAGTTACTACCGGGAAGTAGAAGAAAAGAGCCAGAAGTCCTCAGTGTATTTTATGAACTGACCTAGTTACAGTGTGTTGAAAATAGCAGGAGCAGGGGGCTGTGGCATATGACTGAGGAGAGTGGGAGAATCTCTGACCGAGGGGAGTGGGAGAGTCTCAAGAAAGAAGTTTCTCATAGAAGATAATTAACACTTAAACAATAAAGGTGATAAATGGTTCAAATCAATTCTGGGATGAAAGAAAAATACTCTTAGTTACCAAGTAATAAAAGTCCTTATGGTCTGGGTGCTGTGGCTCATGCCTATAATCCCAGCACTTTGGGAGGTCAAGGCAGGTGGATCACCTCAGGATACTTCAAGACCAGCCTGGCCAACATGGAGAAACCCCATCTCTACTAATAAAACAAAATTAGCCAGGCATGGTGTAACATGCCTGTAATCCCAGCTACTCAAGAGGCTGAGGAAGGAAAATCCCTTGAACCCTGGAGGCAGAATTCCTAGTAAGCTGAGATTGCACCATTGCACTCCAGCCTGGGCAACAAGAGGAAAACTCCATCTCAAAAAAAAGTGTACTTATGTATTTGAATGTTTTATAATGCTGTTTGTAACTCTGGAATTTAATTAATAATCTCATAGATATTTAAGGTACAATATTTGTTTTTCTTGCTTAATAATCTATCAGCTTTAGCCAAGTGTGGTGGCCTTCCCCTATAGTCCCAGCTTTGCAGAATGCTGAGGCAGGAGAATCACTTAAACCCAAGAGTTTCAGACCATCCTGGACAACATAACAAGTCCTTGTCTCTTAAAACCAAAACAAAACCAACAAAAAAACCCTACAAAACAAAAAACTATTGAATACTGATCAAGTACCAAAAGAGAGGGCCACAGATAGATGGTTCATTCAGGGCTTCCAAATACTTAAGAATAAAATGATCTTCATAGTGAGACTTCAAATCACCCACTTCACCAATTCCCAAGCCAGGGAGCTGGATTCATAGGTGATGAGATCCAACCATCCTGAGAAGTACTGCAAAACAGTGACTAGTCTAAGAACAGTTAAAGGCTCCAGGTAGTAGTTCCCTCTGCTGGTAGTCTGGAAATCAATGGAGAGATAAACCACATTGATTTAATGATTGAGAAGGGAGTAGAGAAAATGGTAAAAAAAAGTGATGCATTCTCTCTGCCCAAATGTTGTTTCTCTTTTTCTCTCTCTCGATTAATTTACCTTTTCATTATTGCCAAAAAGAGAGTAAGGTACACGGTGAGCTGAAATTTAAAAATGAAACCTATAGAAGTGAGAAAACAACATTAAATAAGATAGAGACAAATTATTTAATGAGCTAAAATCCCTAAAGTATCTATGAGTGTCAATTAACAGCACATTCCCAATGGAAAAGAACGCTTCTTGTGCAAACTATAGAGAGTGAGCTTGCTGTTAATCCCAGGTAATATATGAAGGATGAAACATTTCTGAGCACTTAGAAAAAGTGAATAGCATTGAGAAATAGTTTCATCAGTACAAGTCAAGTCAAGTCACAATACTTCCATTTTTGAGCACAGGCCTGGTAAAAGCCACAGGCCTGGATATTTAAATTCAGTTACAATACATAAACACACAAAACTATCAGACCTGAAGAACTGAAGTTAACTTTAAAACATATGATCTGTTCAAGTATTAACAGCTTCTCCAAATTTTCTGTTTGATGTTACTGTAGCCTGATGATAGCATCTCATTCTGCCTTTCATCTTAGTGTTTAATATTTCAAAAGCACAGCCCTTGTGTTTCTCTTCATGTGTAACTTCTAATGCTGGGTGATATCACCTTTATAAAAAGTAATTCTACTTGTCAATAAATATTAGAATATTTAGACATATATTTAGTAATTCTTTTTAATCTCATCATTCTGAATATCCAAAATAAACATGCGTACCTACAATTCAAAATCTTCAACTCTCTGCTTCAGCTCTGCTTTTATTTCTCTTAACAAATCCATATCTTTTAGTAAAAGAAGACTTTGAGCATACATTTTCTTGTTTCAGTCTATAAAAAAGCATTAATTTTGGCCAGTTTTGGTGGCCATGCTTGTGATCCTATCCCTTTGGGAGGCTGAGGCAGGTAGGTCATGCTGTCAGGAGTTCAAGATCAGCCCGTCCAAGATGGTAAAACCACATCTCTACTAAAAATACAAAAGTTAGCTGGGCATGGTGGCAGGCACCTCTAATCCCAGCTAATTAGGAGGATGAGGCAAGGAATTGCTTGAACTTGACAGACAGAATTTGCAGTGAGCTAAGATCACACCACTGCACTCCAGCCTGGGTGACAGAGCAAGACTCTGTCTCAAAAACAAACAAAAAAAAGGCATTAAGTTTTAACAAGCAAGTTAATGAAAGCATAACAAATTTAAATAAATATACTGCTTCCTAAATTCCAAAAACCAAAGTACAGAAATTGAAGATAACTATTTCACCTTCAAATAATTCCAACTCAGCTGGGAATGGTGATCCATTCCTTTAAACTTAGCCCTTTGGGAGGCCAAAACAGGCCAATCGCCTGAGGTCAAAAGTTTGAGACCAGCCTGGCCAATGTGGTGAAACCACATCTCTACAAAAATTAACTGGGTACGGTGGTGGTCACCTCTAATCCCAGCTACTTGGGAGGCTGAGGCAGGAGAACCACTTGAACCTGGAAGGCAGAGGTGGCAGTGAGCCGAAGTAGTGCCATTGCATTCCAGCCTGGGCAAAAGATTAAAACTGCATCTCAAAAAAAAAAAAAAATCCCCTTCAATGTATTCCTCAACTACCTATTAGAGCTGCATAAATATTTACTGTCTCAATTTCTGTTAAACTACATTTCCATATATTTTTAACATCCCTTGGGTAATTTATGCTACTTAATTAACATCTCTCAGTCCCTTATGTAATTTTTTTTTTTTTTTGAGACTGGGTTCTGCTCTGTTGCCCAGGCCTGAGTGCAGTGTTTTGATTTTGGATAACTGCAACCTCTGCCTCCCGGACTCAAGTGATTCTCCTACCTCAGCCTACCTCACTTGTAGCTGAGACTACAAACACACACCACCAATTTCAGCTAATTTTTTTTTTTTTTTTTTTTTTTTTTGGTAGAGACTGGTTGTGTCATGCTGCTCAGGCTGGTGTTGAATCTCTGGGCTCAAATGAGATCATCATCTCAGCTTCTCAAGGTGCTAAAACTATAGGTATAAGCCACCACACCTGGCCCCCTTAAGTAAAATTTGGTAAGTTTTTCAGAAAAAAATAAATAAAATATACATTCAGAAATAAAACTCCAAAAGAATAAAATCCCCATGGTTTTTAGTGGTGGTGCTGTCTTAATGTTTCAGTTCATGAGCCATTGTGACTCAGAGTTAGCAAGCTCATATGAATTTGTAAATGAGTGAGCCAACCTTCCACTTATGTCTTCACAGAGCATGAATTTACTAACTATCTATTATATATCAAGCAGCATACTGGGAACTGGATATAAAAGTGTAGATAGATATAGTCCTCACCTCTGAAGATCTCATAGTATAGTCAGGGAGAAACAATCACACTAAGATAGGATAATTTTATAACTGAGGTAAATAAAGACTGCATGCAGGAACGAGACCTAAATGCGTTGCTTAGTGTGAATCAGGGAAGGCATTTCAGGGGTGACATCCAAGCTGGGCCTTGAATGACACTATGGTTTTATCAGGGAGAGAAGGGGATTGATATTCCAGGTGAGGAAATACAGGCATGGTGGTTTTTATGAGAATGACAATCTTCCTCAAAGACTTCAGATACTCACAGTTGAATAAACAGAAATCTAATTAGTCACACATCCTGAAGATGAAGTTATTAGTCTAAACACAATCTAATCATCGCAAAGATCTGTGCATCCAACATTGAATTTTATAGCTGAGGCAAGCCTTATTTCTAGAAATGCGACAGAAAATTTTAGAGTGTGTGCCCTTAGCATTAAACAACTATGTCTCATTGAGAAGCTCCAAGCAAGAGTGGGCACAAGGGGGAAGCCTTCCTACTTTTAACACCTGGCAGCAGCAGTTTTAAATGTATGTTTGAAATAACTGCTGTATTTCTTAGACTGTCTGGTCTAAGACACACACTTGGAAAAGGAATAAGATTTCTTAAAGGAGTAGATAGAATCCCACTTACCAACACAAACTCCCTGTCACTCCTCATCCTCTTCATATCCTTCCCAGTTACTTTTCCAGTGATGAGATCAAATGGCCACATAGATGACCCCTGGGGCCCCGGTGACTCTTTCACCCCAAGGATCTTTACTCTTGCTCATTTCCATGGCTTCATCCAATAGCAGCACACTGCCTCTGATTCCCAGTCTCCACCTGAAAACTCATTCTGCAGTTCTGCACTCCTGGACCATCTTTATTCTTCCACCCGCCAGTCTCTCCAGATCTAGTTCTTGATCACTGAGATCAAGATCCCTTTCCTCCTAGGCAACCAGCCACCTGCCCTCTCCTCTGCTTACCTTCACTACATGGGAGAACCATAGATTCTTCAATTAAATAGGCTGCATTTCACACAGCTGTCTTTTCACACAGCTGTACTTTTATGGAAGCACAAAGCATGCACACTGCATATTTGTTGCCTCTATTGGAAAAGAGCAAACAATAAGACAACTAAACCTCCATCAATAGGGGGTTAAATGTTTACTTTAAAAATAATTAGTCTCAATATAGTGCTACAGATAGATATATTGGTGGATAGAAAAAGCAACTTGCCTACAGGATTTATAATATAATTTTATTTGATTGTGTGTTTTAATTAGAAAGACCTAGAGTTTTAAACTCAAGCAATTCTAGAAAAATAACCAAGAAACAAAATTATTAAAATTCTAGTTATCAATGGAGAGTGAGATTAGACAACATGGGCAGAAATTTCTAGTTTGCTTTCACTTTGTATCCTTCTCAATAGTCTGAAACTTTGTTTTAAACCAGAAGCATAAATCATTTAGGACATTTTTAGTTTCTTGAAACTAAAAACATTAGTCAGCTCAGCACCTTATCCCCACCCCATCCTCTTCAGTGAAGGGATGACAGTTAGATTGCTTTGACAGTCTGCATTCCATCCAGCGATCAGCAGACCAAAATTGGCAAATATTAATGTTTATTCTTGGTGATGGTGATGTAAAGCTTTATGGGTTTTGACATTGGGTCTTTTCATTCTCCTAACAGTGTCCTCCACAGAGATGCTTTTAATTTCAATTAAGTCTAACTTATCTATTTTTTTCTTTCATGTATCTTGCTTTTGGTGTTATATCACATCATGAAACTCAGGATCACATAGACTTTCTCTTGTTTTTATTTGGAAGTGTTATAGTTTTCCAATTTACATTTAGGTCTATGGTTCATTTCCATGCATATGAATATTCAATTGTTTCAGAGTCACATGTCAAAAAGACTATATTTCCTCTATTGAATTGCCTTTGCACCATTGTTAAAAAAATCAATTGACAATATTTGTGTGAATCTATTTCTGGATTCTCTATTTCTGTTCCCATTAACTTATGTGTCTATTCTTTTGCCAATTATAGATAAGAATTTTAACTTTCTAAAAGCAAAGGGCCAATGTTCAAATTTTCTTTCCTCATCCAAATTTTGTATATATCATTATCTGTGCATCCTTATCTCTCAAAGGAAATATTAAGAGTGGGAAGAACGGGTGAGTAGAATCTAGGTGGAAAGTACTGTGACTATTCAACAGCTTAGCATTCCCAGAGTGTAGATGTACTAAAATAGGATAAGATCACTGGTCTCTGAAATCAGGGGACAGAAAACAGTTCAGTACAATATATCTTCCTATAAGTTTTCTGTTGTTTAATTGGAAGCCATGAATTTTTAAAATAATTTTATTTTACCAGAAACTATTTTATTGTTAGCTAAGAGTTCTATCCAAATTTTGGTACTAGGATGACTGATATGTTTGCTACTCATCATTTTTCTGACTTCTAGAAATTTTACAGGGATGCTAGGTAAAGATTGTAAGGGTTGTCAGCCAGCTATCTTTCTGAATGAGATGCTTTTAAAGAGACTATGCAAAGATGGAAAAACTATTTTTAAAGATAATGTAATACAGTAAATATATAGATTCTTTCATGTTGGGGGCCCAGTCAGGCTGGTGGAAAAAATATTAAAGATAGTTATAGTAATAGCCACAAACCATCTTGGAAGGCCAGAGAGTTTTCATAACTTCAATAATAGATACGGTTAAATATGACCTTCTTTACCTTTAGTTAAATAAATTAAAGTACTAACAAAGGAATGTGGGGAAGTTATCTAGCTAGCTTGTTTATTCATGTGGTCTTAAGATTATCCTTTGATGTACTGTGGGTGCTTAAGTGCTTTCTACTGGGGAAGTACACAATGCCAATTACCCCCTAGTTTCATTGACTCAAGTCTTGTTCAATTAATCTTTACTGATAAATGCGAGTCTCACCCGTTGGTCAGGGCCAAGGCTGCAACTGTTTACAAAACTCTACTGGAGTCTGTAAGTGGCTCAGACACTCAGCTTCAGCTGGACTGGGAAAGCAGAATATCTGTGTGTCAGTGTATTTTAGTTATCCATTGCAGGGTTGGGGTCTGCAAGGGACAGACCCAAGAGGGTGCCACAGTGTGAGAAGTGTGAGAAGTGCTACCACAGTTTATTTTATTGTCTTTCTCATCTCTTTTTCTGTCTTTCTTCTCTCTCTCTCTCTCCTCTTTTTTTTTTTTTTTTTTCTCGTTGGGGGTAAAATGGCATCTAGCTCTGTCACCCAGGCTGGAGTGCAGTCGCTTGATCTCAGCTCACTGAAAACTTCACCTCCTAGGTTCAAGTGATAATCATGCCTCAGCCTCCGGAGTAGCTGGGATAAAAGCCACTTGCCACCACGACTCACAAATTTTTGAATTTTTAGTAGAAGTGGGTTTTCACTGGGTTGGCCAGGCTGATTTCAAACTCCAGACCTTCAGTGATCCTCGTGCTTTAGCCTCCCAAAGTCCTGGGATTACAAGCATGAGGCAGTGTTCTTGGCCCACAGAGTATTCCTTAGTATCTCTTCAAGCCATACATTTTCTTTTGAAGTAACGATTAAGCAATAGATACCTGCCATATACCTTAGAATCCTGCTGTTCATTATGGTAGTCACTATGCACATGTAGCTAATTAAATATAAATTAAAAATTTAGTCATTCAGTTACACTAGCTACATTTCAGTTAATAGCCACATGAGACTAGCAACTACCACATTAAACAGTATAGATACAGACATTTCCACCATCACAAAGAGTTACACTGGATGGTGCTTAGAGCACAGACTGTAGAATCAGTTACCATACTGAATTTCAGTAGGGATGGTCTAGTGGGCAGGCAGCCTAGAAAGTCTTGTTGTTCAATTAATTTATCTTCTGCTAACATTATTGCAATGAAGCTTGGCAATGAAGTCACAGACTCAATGGCTGGCAGAAAGTATGTACTCAAATGATTAAGTTCTGAGTGAATGTATGAATGAATAAATGTCTCTCTCAAGATGACAGAAACGCATGCAACAGAAAAAATCCCAAGGGAGTAGCAACACAAAAGGACTATTACTAATTCACAGATTATTTTAAAAGTCCTAAGGTAAAACTAAGCATAAAAGGCAAAGTGCCAGCTTATGTTCATGCAACAAAGCCCATTATCAAATCTAACCAATGGTCTGGAGCCCACAGTAGTTACAAACTTTATAAAAGTTTTGTATGAAGGTGAAAATTAAGGTAATTAATCATGTCTGTGTAAACATTTAGGAACAAAAGTTATATTACACATTACTAAACACATATTTTCTTTTTTAATGCTATATTAATACATTTAACACTCTATCAATTGTACCTGAGAGGTACCTAGTATATAAAGACACTTGGCCTAAAAGACAGTTTTTTGAAGGTTTTTTTTTTTTTGTTTTTGTTTTAGAAATGTTCCCAACAATGGATATTTTTACAAACAGTATCTTTTAGTGTGTCTGTAGGACCCTTGATAATGTCCAAAATTTTCTTATTTGACTATCTAAAATTATTATGAAAATGAAAATATTGGAATAATGTCCTGCAGAACACGTGAATTATTGTTTACAAACTAAGATACGGTCAGCAAGGAAAAACATGTAATTTAAATCAAATTAAATTTCTTACTCTTCTCCCTCAAAATTAGCTTCATAAAAACATGTAATTTAAATCAAATTAAATTTCTTACTCTTCTCTCTCAAAATTAGCTTCATTCTTTTATAAGGAAAACTACATAGAAAAATCTTGCTATTGTTTACAAAGAGGTAGGCTCCTACCTTTCGGTTTTCTTTATCAAATCCTGAGACATGTTAAAAAATATTTTACCTTTATAAAGCTACTCAGTTATAATTAACAAAGTAAAGTAGATTATAGAAACTAAGTAAACTTACCAGTGATTTCTAGAAACTGGAAGTAGGGTGATTTTTATAGATTGCAATCAATCCTCTATAGTAAATACCTTAAGAAAATGAAAGGTTAGTAAATTAGACATGGTTTTATAGCAGTGTTTAAATGACACATTATAATGTTTATGAATATGAGATTAAGAAACATCTTTTAGAAAAAAATAAGATTACAAGGGAAATTTGAAGGTCTTTCTTACACTAAGATAAATTATAAAAACATATTGACGTCAGAATAATAAAATATCTTTCTTGATCATGTAATTAACCTCTAAGTATTTTACATCAAAGGTCATTCAATTACAATTTTTTAAAAGTAGTGTTTAAAAAGGTAAATAAGCTAAAATTTCACTGTCCTTACAATCATGATTAATGTTCATTTAAAATACTGTTAAACAGACATTTTGGGGAGCTATTTATATATATGTCTACTACAGTATGTATCAATAATTATGTCTACTCTGAGAACACCGATATGTTTTCAACCAGATTTCTTTTAAAGAAAACATTTTGCATTGGCATTTTATATTAGTAGAAACAATTACGTTGTTTGAGTAGGATGAATTCCTGTTATAAGAATCATACAATTGGTAATTACACAATAAGTAGAATATAGAGTGATTAGAAATTTAGAGAAAGATATATCAAACATGATTTCAGACAAAGCACAATGTCTCATAGTTGTAATTTCTGCAATTGGGCAGGCTAAGCTGGCAGATGACATGAGCTCAGTATTCCAAACAACACTCCCCACCATAAGAAACCCAGGATCTATAAAAAAAATAAAAGTGGAATATGGTGGTGTGTGCCTGTAATCCCAGCTGCTTGAAAGGCTGCAGTAGTATAATTGCTTGAACCCAGGAGGCAGTTGTTGCAGTAAGGTCCGATTATGCCATTGCCCTTCAGACTTGGTGACAAAGCAAGGCCCTACTACTAAAAAATAAATATGTAAATAAATACATTCATAAAACCAATAAGTAAAATTTGGTTGCTTATGAAGAAACTCAACATATTTAAGATTTTCATTCAAATACTGTACTAAGGCCAGGCATTGTGGTTCATATCTGTAATCCCAGTACTTTTGGAGGCTGAGACAAATAGATCTCTTGAGATCAGGAGTTCGAGACAAACCCGGTCAATATGGTGAAACCCCGCCTCTACTAGAAATACAAAAATCAGCCAGGTGCTTGGGCAAGCACCTGTAATCCCAGCTACTTGGGAGGCTGAGACGAGATCACTTGAACCCAGGAGGCAAAGTTTGCAGCCCGAGATTGTACCACTGCATTCCAGCCTGAGTAACAGAGTGATACTCCATCTCAAAGAAAATAATTACAATACCAAGATTCTTGTGTCCTTAAAAATTTGGAACATGAAATGTTTAGATAGCTATAGAAAACATAAAGAAAATAAAGACATATACACACCACCAAGAGTGAAATTTAATGTAAATGATAGACTTTGGGAATAATGACATGTAAGGGTAGTTTTATCAATTGCAGAAAATGTACCAACTTGATACAAGATGTTGACAGTGGGAGAGACTCTGCATGTGTAGGAGCAGTGGCTGTATAGGAATTCTGTGTACTTCTCCATCACCTGGCTGTGAATTAAAAACTGTTCTAAAAAACAAAGTCTACAAACACACACCTCAATGCCCCCACCGACACACATATTCACAGGGAAAGTTTGCTACATCTACCTTTAAAATAATAAACTGGGATGAATGTTCAACAATAATGGTGAAGAAATATAGTTAAAATAATTAGAAATGTACTAAAAAATAAAATGAAAGTCTCTTTATTATTTGGAAACTTTACAGATTTTTAAGAATTACATCACTTAAGTTACTTGATTCACCTCTCCACAGTCTGGTTCCTTATCTGTAACACAAAATATCTGTCGCGTGTCTATCACAGTGCCAAGCTCAGAGCGGACATTTAGCAGATTGGCAGAGTCTTATTAAAGAACACAGAAAATAGACAAATCAATTTTAGCTCTTAAACATTTAGAGATTGTAGATCACAATTTTATAAAAGACTAAAGGTGATACAAAGAAATTAATTTCAAATTTAGTACCCACTTGTTATATAACAAATGTATTATGTGCAGGTACAATGTAAATTCAAAGAGGAATGAGAAATGGACCTAGTTTAAAAGCAATTAGCTATAATGCAACATGTTATAGTCAGCCAAGAAAAAAAAAATACTGTTAATAAAAAGTTCAAAACAGAAAAGGAAATATGTTACATTTTCTTTTGCTAAACCAATTTCTGGAAAGAAAACAGAAAGTGAAGACTCACAGCCGCATCTTTGTCAGTGATCCGCCTCTAAAGAGTTTGAGGCTCCTAGTAAGAGGGAGTCCCTTGCACTGAAATCAACTGAGGTTGCAATTCTCCATTGAATACAGGGTGCATCAACTCATGGATTAGCTGGTTTTGAATCTGTGTCTTGCAAGAGAGGAAGGAAGAAAGAAAGGAGAAAAGAACTTAAGAAAGAAAAGAAGGAAGGGAGGAAGGAATGAAGGGAGGAAGAGAAAGAGAGGAAAGGAGAAAGGGAGAAAGGAAGGAAGAAAGAAAAGAAAAAAGGAAGGATGGAAGGAAGGAAGCAAGGAAGGAAGTCGGACAAGTTAAAAAAAATTTCAGTAGGATTTTCTCAGTAGAGATATACACAGATGTGTTACATTCATTGGAAATCTTCCTTTTATTTCCATAATGTTTCTAGATCCATGTCCAGAAGTTAGGAACCTTCCCCTGCTCAAGTCTTACCCCATGAGACAAGAAGGCCAGGGTGTTCTAGAAAAATGTTTCTTTCCTCAGCTTCCAAGTGAAACTGGTGGTTTGCCAGACTCATTTGCAGACTCTTAACTTTCCTAGAAGCCAATTTCAGCAGCTTACACTGGGATATGAAGTATAAGAAAAAATTCTGCCAGCTCATCGCACCTCTGTGGACTGTCGGAAAATATAACCAAAATATTTAACAGCAAGGGACTGTTTGCAGGTTACAAAAATATCCAAAGATAAATCTGTTACCTCTAAAAATGAAGATTTCAAGAAATTTTTAAGGAAACAGAGAAATGCTCACACCATACAACTTAAATTTAAAAAGGATATATACACAGGATATATCTACATATTTTAAATGTAAAATATACTTTTGAAATGCATATTGCAATGAAAACACATTGAGCTAATCCTAATCCTAGCTGTTAATCCAAATATAAAGTATATCTACAGATATTTCCTGCTCAAATTAAATATCCAGGCATATCAGTATAATTTAAAGATGAAAGGGTTCATTCCCCAAACTATTAAAAACAGCACACTAGTGTTTTCTACATGGTGTCAATGTCCCTCATCCAAATGTATTATTAACCCACTTGTTAGTTTAGGAACCTGTAAGCCAGGTTTATAAAACAGGCCTTATCTTACTAAAATGTGTTCATTATATAAATGCTTTCTGCTCCTATCTTATTGTTGGTTCAATTAATTATTTGAACATTCTCCTTTAAGTCGACTCAAATGCAACATTTCTCAATGGTTTCAAAGACACTGTAATATTTCAGCGTAGATTTTTGAAACCCAAACATTGGATGAATTTAAATGTGAACTACTTTTTACAGGTTACACTTTTAAAAGTTATGGAACAAATAAACGTAAATCCGATACTTCAGTGTGCCCAGTACACCACGATCCTTCAACGTTCTGTGTAGCCTTTTGTGTAGCTCATTTTGACTCAACACGTCAGACATGGGGAGCAAGTTGGACTAGAAGACAAAATGTTTACACGTTATCTGGGAGACAGAGGAAAGGTGAACGATGGAAAAAAAGACCACTGGTCTCTGGGGACACCCTGAGTGGCCTAGCAGAGAAAGGGGTATTAAGGAACATCAACAAGACTTCATTTCTACCTGTCCCTGACGAGGGGTAGTTTTGTATTCCTGCGTCATCAGGTGCCAGCTTCCTCCCGTCATCAGCTTCCTCCCAGGCCACCTCGTTCGCCCCGCTATGGCCCAAGGTGAGTGCGCAGGACAGGATGCAGGTCCAAGATGAGGGGGAATCTCCGCCCTCAAAGCCCTGCCTGTGTCCCAGGTGAGGAACAAAGGTGCTGAACACTCTCACTCTCACACTCCCAAGTAGGTTTTCTATCGAACATGGGAGCCTCCTCTCTTCGCGGTTCTGAGGCATGGCTGAGGACAGTGACCTAGGCACAACTCAAAGGCGGCTGGAGGGCTGGGACCCAAAGACTAAAGATGGAAAGCAGTGAGGCAGGACTGCAAGATTACAGCCCTCACGTCCCAACCTGCCCCTCCTCGAGACCTACTAAGTAATCTTCCTGTTCTGAAGATACATGGCGCATGCACTTGGTTGCGTAGCACCCACCAGAAGCTCCACCCACATCTCGCGAGAGCACATCCAGGGTATCCGAGAAACTTCCCCCAGGGAATGCGGCTGAAGCAGAGGAGGGCGGTCTCCACAGCGGGACTGAGATTGCCTTTCTCTCTCCTCGACCTCTCTCTGCAGGTAGGGGATGGACTGAGTCGAAACAGGAGTTTTGAGTCCCTGTGGGACTTTACTGGCCCTACTTGATGGCGCAGGCTGGTGCTGTACCTCCCTGGGGTAGCCAGATCAGATCTGCCCACGCCTCAACAGGTTCATCCACGCGCTGGCGCTGAGCACACTTCCACCTGCAAGTGTCTGCTCTCTTGGGGGCATTGCTTTCACAGTTAACAGGGTCATGCAGCTGACCCAGGGTTTCTTACGGAGCCACTGTTGCCTTTGGGAGCCAGCAGATTCTTTGTTTTGGGAGGCTGTCCTGCGCATTGAAGATTTATCTGTATCCTCGGTCTCTGTGTTGTCAATAGCACCTTCTCCCGCAAGCGAGACAACCAAAAATGTCTCCAGACATTGTCAGATGTCCTCTTGGAACCCCAGATGGCTCAGAGTTGAGAGCCACAGAACTAAATGTTTTTGAGTAGCCACCATTGTGTATTGTGAGGAAAGATGAGCCTGACCTCATGATGCTTACATGTAATTAAAAAGAAAAGGAGCCAACCCTCTCAGAAGCAATAATGGAAATGTTACAGCCCTAGAATTGAGCAAGAGCTAAGATAACATTATAAACTGAGTAAAGAGTTTAAAGGGGAGGCGGTTGAAGATGGAAGGGATCCAGATCATCTCTCAGAAAAAGTGTAAACTCATCAAGGCCTTGATGCATAGGATTTGCGTGGTGGGCTAAAAGAAGAGCATTGCAGGGAGGGGAAAAATGAGCAAAGGAATAACAAACAAACAAACAAAAATCCAGGACCTTCTTGGGGGCAGTGAGGAATTTACCCTGATTCAAGAGTCGTATGCTGGGAATATAAGGCTGATAAAGTATCTAAGTCCTGTGAAGACAAAATTTGTTCAGTGTCAGCTTTGTACACAGCATTGAAAAAATGTACAATGAGTTTTGATCACTGGCTGTGGAAAATTCAAAGTCTTTAAGAGGCAGTAAGAGTGACAGGACTTCCTAGCATGTGGGGAACCTGTAGGTTTTTTTTGGAAATAATGGAGGAAGGAGAGAAACTAAGTTGGATTTTAAAAATATAGGCAGGGGTTGCAGGCAGAATCTGGGAGAACATTACAGGCATGATCACAGAAATAATAGTAAGTCTGAAGCGGATACAGTCAACATGGATTTGGAAAAAAAAAAGTAAATGACAAAACTCTAGCAGAGGTGGAACAATAGGCCACTGTAACAAATTATTACAAATTTAGTGGCTTAATACAAGACAAGTATATCGTTTTACACTTCTGTACCATAGGAGTCCAACACAGGTCTTGTTTAGCTAAAATCTATGTGTGCACAGCACTGTGTTCTTCTTGGAGGCTCCAGAGGATAATTTGTTTCCTTTCACTTTCTAGCTTCTGGGGGCCTCCTGCATGCCCTAGCCATAGCCCCTTCCTCTGTTTTCAAAGCTATCAACATCACCTTGCTTTGACTGTTCTTCTGTCACTTCCCCCTGACTTTCCTCTTTTGCTTCTATGGTCTACATTTAAGGTCATTCTAATGGCATTGATCAAGCTGCATATTCCTGGGTAATCTTCCTATCTTAACGTCAGCTGCTGAACAACCTTAATTTCTCTTTGCCGTGAATCCTAAACATACTCACAGGTTTTAGAGATTTGGATGAGGGCATCTTAGAAGAGAGGTCACATTCTGTTTGTTCCTTTCACCTAGACATGTGGAAACTATCTTGGATTCTCCTCTTGTCTGCAATTTCCCAATTTAATCTATTATCTAATTCTGTGCTACCACCTCAGGGCCTCTGGGACAAGTCTTCCTTGGAGATTCTTCAAAGACCCCTATTTAAAGCAATGGAAAAATCGAGCAGACTATGAATACACATTCATGCCAATGCAGGTATGTCAGTCATGGCAGTTGCTTTATTTGCATTTTATATTGGAATTCCAAGTAATACTTGTTTTGTTGTTGAAGGAAAGGTGGAGGATGTCACAGAAATTTTATTTAAAAAAGTTGAAATTGGGCTGGGCATGGTGGCTCATGACTCTAATCTCAGCACTTTGGGAGTCTGAGGTCTGCAGATCACTTGAGGCCAGGAGTTCAAAACCAGCTTGGGCAATATGGCAAACCCTGTTCTCTACTAAAATTATAAAATTTACCCTGGCATGATGGTGCATGCCATTAATCCCAGCTACTCAGGAGGCTGAGGCAATAGAATCTCCTGAACCTGGGAGGTGGAATTTGTAGTGAGCTAAGATCATGTCACTCTCTTGGAATCTTTAATCTAAACCTGTGCTGTCCATTACATAGCCACTATCTCATGTGGCTATTCTTGTTTAATGAAAATTGAGTTCTACAGTTACAATAGCCACATTTCTAATACTCACTGGCTTTCATATTGGACAGCACAGATGTACAACATTTGCATCCTTGGAGAAAGTTCCACAGATTGGACGGTGTAGAATCCTAACATGTGTCTCACCTTTGCCCAATACCTTCAAGTATTTGCGAAGTGATTGCAGCTATTCCCTTCCCTTCCTGTGATAACGGGGTAATTTTCTCCCAGGGTTTCCAATTCTTCCACTTTACCTGTCAGTTTTTCTTTGCCAAAATTGAATGAAAAATTACAGCCTTCTTGCTTCTTCAGCTGTTTACAAAAGGAAAACCAAATTGGCTTGATGAGCCTTGCCTTCTAACTCACCTCAGATGTGTCTTCCAGGAGTTTGACTAACTGCTTGTTTACTCAATTTCCACCCCATGTTGAGAATTTTACCAGTCACCACTTCTCAGTTTGCATTTGGCCTTCCATGTTATTCTAGATAATACTAATTGAGCATGTCCTCTGAGTCAGACGCTGTGCTGGGTACTTTACCGTAAGGTGCTACAAAATTACCACTATTTCCATAAAGAGAAAACCAACAATAGATTAAGGGCTCCCTGTGGTCACATTGCAAGTAAGTAGCAGAGCTACATAGAACCTAACTTCATTTGATTTCAAATCCCTTATGTGAAAAATACACACAGTGGGGTTACCATTGAGTATATCCATCCATGTTCCCACCCATCTGTTATTCATCTATATTTTAATTATCTGTGCTAGAAGCCACGGAATGGCTTGTATTTTTTCCCCACTTTCTCAAAGGTTCATTTCTTTTGCAAATCTGTTGAAGTGTTATTTATTTATTTTTGAGTCAGGATATTTTAACTTACAGTAGTGTGAGGTAATTCTCTCCTGTCAGCCTCCAGAGTAGCTGGGAATACAGGCACACACCACCATGCCCAGAAATTTTAGTATGTATCTGTAGAGATCTATTTTTTTGTAGACAAGTATTTCTTCTTTCATGCTGTTACCTTGGCTAGTCTCAAACTCCTGGGCTCAAGCAGGCTGCCTGCAGCAGCCCTCCAAAGTGCTGGGATTACAGGCATGAGCTATTACACCTGTCCCAATCTGTTAAACTTTGTTGTAAGATCTCTCAGTGCCTCAGAATGTCTTCCTTTATGGATTATTTCTTTCATCTTTTATAGAATACAAAACTTTCTTTCTTATAAATTGGTGTATTAAGAGGCATATCATAGTCTTTTTTATTTGCAAGGACATATATTTATAACACACATCGTTCAGGTAGAAAGAAGACAAATAGAACACAAAGGGCTACATTGCCTCTCTTTTCTCGGGAAGTGACATGAGGGAGAGTTAGTTTTAGCTTCCCCCAACGGATGCCTTATGGAAATTTCTAAGGCACGCTAATTAATTCCTTGGTCTTCTCACCACTCTGTATGGTCCTTAATTTATCATCTACCTCTGTTAAATCTTCTAAGTGTCATTGCTAATTCTAAATGCTCCAGTCCAAGTGAAGCCTAGTTCACTCCAACAGACACTCAGGGTCCTTTCAGCTGAATGTGCCATACTTTCAGATCATGAGAATGTTGTCTGTGATTTAATGTTAGAGGTCTTCTGGTTTTCTTATGGAAATATGTAGGATTCTACAAGAAATATCACAGTTATATCATTTGTTTATTCCAGAAGTCATGCATCTTCACTAGTATGTGGGAAATGGTGACAAGCTTACTGGCATCTTCCAGGTTTAAGTTAGAAAGTAAAACAAAGGAAGAATTTTACATTTCCCATTAGTCACCTTTGAATTTCAGTATTGACCGCTAAAAATATGTACTGTTTTTTACTTCATTAGGAGCCACATATTGAAGATCCTGTCTAGGAGCTTCTACTTTGTAATTGTTGGCCACCATGATAATCCAGTTTTTGAAACGGAGTTTTTGTGAGCTGGGAAGGTAGAATCCACAGAGCATGTGGAAGCTTACATTTCATAAGAATTTTTATTCTATTATAACAATATAGTGTAATGTGATTTCAGAACTGGAAGATCTGGACAGTGGAGGTAAATGAAATCCAACACAATTAAATGAGGTTTGCTGTGGAGTCCCAGAGACTGATAGAAGCCAGCCAGGGAATATCCTGGGATTTGTTTATTTATACTTTAGTTCAGCACAGACTAGCATGACCTCTGACTTTCCTATGATATTCAGTTCACTTTTCCCATGACATTCAGTTCACTATGTTAGCCACTATGAGCACTTAAAAACCTAGTCCACCTGTAGCAAGTTGCAGCCTTGTAATGCCATCCATCAATGTTCAGGCAGTTTTCATGAATCATATTTTTCATCAGGACCTACTAGGTTTCATCCATTAAAATTCAGGCAGTTTTCAGGAATCATGTTTTTCATCAGGACCTCCAGGGTTAAAAAGACCCACAGTGACCCTCCATGGCACTTCCTGGCTGGGTCATACATGCATGCTTTCCTCCCCAGTGACCACCTTGGCAATGCAAAGGAAGCTCAAAAGCAGCACCAGAGATGATGACACCTGATTTTTTATCAAGAATGTTTCCAGAAACCAGGCTTGGCTCGAAAACACGTTGTCATTCAGAGTAAACAGGCCTATAGATTTTTGACATGAGAAGAGCCCAGTCCTTTCCAATTTATGTTTCTAATACATTGCTTGCATGTTTGCACTGTTTCTCTCAAGCACCCAAGCCAGCTTTAATGACCTTTGAGGAATTGATATTGTAAGTTACTTGCAATATATAATATTTAAGTGTGTGATACTTTCCAACTATTCAGGACTTGTCACCAAAATATGATAGACAAAATTATGTGCCAGGTGTTGTTGTAACATTATCTTCTCATATTATGAGAACACTACTCATTAAAACTTGTTTTGAGTACTTGTAGCAGTATTGCTTTCTAGGATGCAGCTACTTGTATATAATTTCTGTGCACTCCACTGGCCCTGTGGTAGACAAAGGAGCACACATAAAAATAACTTGTTGCATACATTGATTTTAATTCTTTCTCCTGCTACCATTCACCTTATTAAGGCATTTTCACAATTTGCTGCTAATGCTTCAGAATTCATCATCATTGTAAAAGAAACCACTGCTTGATCAAGACACAAAAACATCCATTTATCTAAAGATTCACTTAGGTTTGTCCTGACAACATGAGTGAAGTAAAACATGCTTTAGATTTCTGAGGGATTTTGGTGCAATCGGCCACCCTCCTCCAGCCCAGGATTGGGAACAGCTTCCTTGGTGAGGAGACTGTCTCTCTTTCCTGTGGCTGTTGTAAGAAAGTACCAAAAATTTAGTGGCTTCGGACAGCAGAAGTGTATTGCCTCATTTCTGAGTGCCACTGTCTAACATCAAGGTGTCAGTGTTGCCATGCTTCCTATGCAGGTCTTAAGGTAAGGTTCTGTTTGGTTTATGTCCCAGCTTCTGGAAGTTCCCTGCCTTGTGGCAGTGTAACTCCAGTCTTCCTGTGTTATTTTTTTTCCCTGTGTGCATCTCCAAATGTTCCTTTTTTCTAAATACATGAGTGGTTTTATTAGGGGCCCACCCTACCCTAAAATGACCTCATCTGAAATAACCATATCTACATGTAACCTCTCCTTCCAAATGTGGCCACATTCTGTGGTACTGTCACTTAGGACATCAACAAAGGAATTTTGGAAGGAATACACTTCAACCCATAACTGAGGTGTTATTTTAAAACTATATATTCTAAAAAAGAATTACATATAATGTAAAAACAGATCCCTTGTATGTTCCTTGAAAATAACAAACAAAGCAAATTCAAACTGTTTTTTTTTTTTTTTTTCCTGCACAAGAAAACCATCTACAGAATTTACAGAATGAAGGGCTGGGCGCGGCGGCTAACGCCTGTAATCCCAGCACTTTGGGAGGCTGAGACAGGTGGATAGCGAGGTCAGGAGATTGAGGCCATCTTGGCTAACACGGTGAAACCTCGTCTCTAGAAAAAATACAAAAAATTAGCCAGGCATGTTGGCAGGCACCTGTAGTCCCAACTACTCGGGAGGCTGAGGCAGGAGAAAGCCGTGAATCTGGGAGGCGGAGTTGCAGTGAGCTAAGATTGCGCCACTGCACTCCAGCCTGGGCAACAGAGCGAGACTCCATGTCAAAAAAAAAAAAAAAAAAAGAATTTACAGGATGAAATGTCGGCATTCTTCATTCCACGTGGATATGTTAATCTGTTGTTGCTCACACTGTCATTTATGACAAATGTCGTCATCTGCAACAGTTCATAGCTCATGCTGCTCTCAACCTCACAGATGAGAACATGTGGCTTTTGAACAACATGTTCTTGAAAAGCGTGGACAAGTCCAGCAAGTGGTTTGTGTCAACATTCATTCCCGCAGGGCATATCTTTCTCTTTTTAGTAAAGATAATTAACTAACGTTTGGTTTCACAAACTAGAAGAACATGGAACACAGATGCCAGGCTCTGAGACTGTACACTTCACAATTTGTGCGAATGTGAAAGTTTCCATTTATGGGGCTACTTTTGTTTTATTGGGGAGGAAATATTTTGTTGAACAGCTAATTTTTAAACTAAGTCTCATACCCACCAAAAACTTTATCTGAATCCTATCAGGGGTGATGTTACATTATTTTCTAGCTATTTTTTCACTTAGAATGCTTATATTCTCTTTCTGGTAAAACTAAGCTAATTTTAATCCCAGTTAATGTATTCAAGTCTTCCATCACTAATACACGGTGTGTGACTAATTTGAAGAATATTGTATCAATGAACTGGTTGGTTTTTGTTTTTTATTTCTAAGAAAAATATTGCCTTAACTATGTCACAAATGAGATTTATTATGCTTCATGGCATAAGGCAAGAAGATGGAATAAATCACTTCTTTACTGATGTTTATGATTTACATATAAAAGTAAGGCATGTTCTATAATTTTAAAAATCTGACGATAGAAAAATAGATTCGACCTTTGTCAGGAAACTGGCCTTTTTAAGTAACTCCCTTAGGCTGCACAGCTTACCTTTCAGAATGCCTTTTCTCATCAGAACTATCTCGTCAACTCCCTTGGCAAGCAAATCTTCTCAGCCAGTTGAGTAGGTATTTAGGAACACAACTTACAACAGTTATTTGTGGAATATTGTGAAGGCAAATTGTTTTTATGTTTTCCTTCCTAGTGTTCATAGTTGATTTTATTAGGGAACGCTAAAGAGATCAAGGAAGCAGCCTATGTAAGGGAAAACTAATTAAAAATTTAATCTGAAATGTTTCCATCTACTTTCAAATAAATTGCTGTGCTATTAATAGAGATCATGAACTGGCAGGAATTGAGTTTTCTATGATCAAATAGTCATTGAAGAAGAATTGTGCCACTTGTATATTTGGTTTGTTTATTTGTGATTTTGTTGTTGTGATGAAGCTTCTGTCTGTTGCCCAGGCTGGAGTGTAATGGCATGATCTTGACTCATCGCAACATTTGCCTCTCAGGCTCAAGTGACTCTCCTGCCTCAGTCTCTGGATAGCTGGGACTACAGGCCCCAACACCATGTGTGCCGAATTTTTGTGTTTTTAGTAGAGACAGGGTTTCACCATGTTAGCCAGACTGGTCTCGAACTCCTGACCTCAGGTGATTTACCCACCTCTGCTTTCCAAAGCCCTGAGATTACAGGTGTGAGCCACGGCGACTGTCCCAGGTAGTTGATTTTAATGTAACAATCCAAAAATAAATGTCAGACTCAAGATTTGGTAGGTAGATTTAAAACTAACATATTCTGCGTTGGAAATGAAATGTGATAGCAGATACATTCACATTAATTCATTTATACATTTAGAGATGTTATAAAAATGTATAGTCAGTATACACAGCAGTACTAAAGAAGCCAAGGAAATACGTGTGCAGTGCTAAGTGCTGCATATATGCTTTTGCCAGTGGCTAGGAATAGTGGTCCTGCTGATTATTTCCTTTCCCTCAGAGAGTAAACCGTTGATACACATACTAGCAAAAAGTTGTAAAGCAGTTTTTAGGAGAGTTGTCAAAGAAAAGCCAGGATTACATTAACATTTGTACTCAGCCTTTTAGAAGTGTCAAAGGTTTCTACTTAAATAAATAAAAAATAGAGCAGACCATGAATACACACTCATATCAATGTAGGTACTTTGGTCACAGCAGTTGCTTCATTTGTATTATATATTGGAATTCTCAGTAATGCTTGTTTTGTGGCTGAAGGGATGGTGGAGGAAGTCATAGAATTTTTTTTTAATTTATTTATTTATTATTATTATACTTTAGGTTTTAGGGTACATGTGAGCAACGTGCAGGTTAATTACATATGTATACATGTGCCATGCTGGTGCGCTGCATCCACTAACTCGTCATCTAGCATTAGGTATATCTCCCAATGCTATCCCTCCCCCCTCCCCACCCCACAACAGTCCCCAGAGTGTGATGTTCCCCTTCCTGTGTCCATGTGTTCTCATTGTTCAATTTCCACCTATGAGTGAGAATATGCGGTGTTTGGTTTTTTGTTCTTGCCATAGTTTACTGAGAATGATGATTTCCAATTTCATCCATGTCCCTACAAAGGACATGAACTCATCATTTTTTATGGCTGCATAGTATTCCATGGTGTATATGTGCCACATTTTCTTAATCCAGTCTATCATTGTTAGACATTTGGGTTGGTTCCAAGTCTTTGCTATTGTGAATAATACCGCAATAAACATACGTGTGCATGTGTCATTATAGCAGCATGATTTATAGTCCTTTGGGTACATACCCAGTAATGGGATGGCTGGGTCAAATGGAATTTCTAGTTCTAGATCCCTGAGGAATTGCCACACTGACTTCCACAAGGGTTGAACTAGTTTACAGTCCCACCAACAGTGTAAAAGTGTTCCTATTTCTCCACATCCTCTCCAGCACCTGCTGTTTCCTGACTTTTTAATGATTGCCATTCTAACTGGTGTGAGATGGTATCTCATTGTGGTTTTGATTTGCATTTCTCTGATGGCCAGTGATGGTGAGCATTTTTTCATGTGTTTTTTGGCTGCATAAATATCTTCTTTTGAGAAGTGTCTGTTCATGTCCTTCGCCCACTTTTTGATGGGATTGTTTGTTTTTTTCTTGTAAATTCGTTTGAGTTCATTGTAGATCCTGGATATTAGCCCTTTATCAGATGAGTTGGTTGCAAAAATTTTCTGCCATTTTGTAGGTTGCCTGTTCACTCTGATGGTAGTTTCTTTTGCTGTGCAGAAGCTCTTTAGTTTAATTAGATCCCATTTGTCAATTTTGGCTTTTGTTGCCATTGCTTTTGGTGTTTTAGACATGAAGTCCTTGCCCATGCCTATGTCCTGAATGGTAATGCCTAGGTTTTCTTCTAGGGTTTTCATGATTTTAGGTCTAACGTTTAAGTCTTTAATCCATCTTGAATTGATTTTTGTGTAAGGTGTAAGGAAGGGATCCAGTTTCAACTTTCTACATATGGCTAGCCAGTTTTCCCAGCACCATTTATTAAATAGGGAATACTTTCCCTATGGCTTGCTTTTCTCAGGTTTGTCAAAGATCAGATAGTTGTAGATATGTGGTGTTATTTCTGAGGGCTCTGTTCTGTTCCATTGATCTATATCTCTGTTTTGGTACCGGTACCATGCTGTTTTTGTTACTGTGGCCTTGTAGTATAGTTTGAAGTCAGGTAGTGTGATGCCTCCAGCTTTGTTCTTTTGGCTTAGGATTGACTTCGCGGTGTGGGCTCTTTTTTGGTTCTGTATGAACTTTGAAGTAGTTTTTTCCAATTCTGTGAAGAAAGTCGTTGGTAGCTTGATGGGGATGGCATTGAATCTATAAATTACCTTGGGCAGTATGGCCATTTTCACGATATTGATTCAACTTTTACAAAACGTTTGGAATTGGGATTATGCCTGTAATCTCAGCATTTTGGGAGGCTGAGGTGATACACCAGACGAGTCTGGGAACAGTCTCTTTGTTCCTATAACAAGATCTTACTGTAACGTAGGTAATGTCCATTGAAAATCATGTTATGCAACCTGTTCTAATGGTGAGCACTTGAACAATTTTGTTCCATTCTGAGTTAATTTTAAGCAAGTAATTCTAAATTTTGTCTTGTGTCCTTGTGTGAAATAGCTACCATCATTTTTACCCCATTTTTTTCATTTTTAAAATAAAGATATTTGTCCAATATTGTGGTAGTTTAATATTCATTTTTAAAGTGCTGCCCACCACAGCTGTTTCTGTTGTATTTCCCCTATTGGTAGTATCCAAACTAATATGTTGTCTTAACCTGCTATACAGCACTCATATTGAAACAAACTAAATGCCAGAGCTATGGGTGCAGAAAAAGTTAAGACTCATCTAGAAATCTGGGAGCAATTTCAGCAAGCACGTATTTTTTTTAATATGGTTGTTCCTGCCCTCAATGAGCATATCATCCCAAGAGTTTTGACGAAATCCAGCCAAGAGCAGCAGGGTGAGTGACAGCAGGAAAACATGGCCCAGCTGCACAAAAGTGGCATATTGAAAATAGCTTTTTCTCTAGGCTAATGAAGGTGAGGTAGGAACTAGTAATCCAAATCCTGGGTGCCTATTAGTAAAGTTAAGTGCCAAATTTCATGTGTCACCAATTCTTTGAAGGAGCTGGAAGTAAAATGGGGCGTTAAGTAGGACCTCCAATGTGGGCTGCAGAGAAAAGTATTGCAGGTGTGATGGTGTGAAGAAAAGCACTGGGGCACATGGGTAGAGCTGTCAGCTGGTAGATAAGAGCTGATCATGAGGAAAGATAAGCTGGCAAAGCTTGGAGCTGGTAGGCGATGTCCCTTGAAGGCTCTTTAACATAAGAGCAATGAAATTAAATCGGTTTTAAAATAAGGCTCCCGTTAGCACATGTATATTAGCACTAAGTTAGTTATCTGCTTTAGTGCTCCAAAAGTGATACAGAAGAAATGTGCATATGGAGTTTCATCCTTTTGCTATAGCTGGAAACTTTCTAAGATAGTTCCCTTGGCATGGACATAGATACTCTCAATCTCTGTTTTGCCCATGCTGTACTTGTGATCTTTAACTTTTCAGTCACCTCAACACTTCCTGGTTGTCAGTCCGGAGTTCCAGAAAGCACTGACTGTCCAGACACAACCTTTCACTGGGTACCACACTGGTGCATTTTTCTACTTAACCGCTTTACTACTCTACATGACATGTTTATTGTGAGAAAACTTACATGCTGGTGTCATAATATAAAAGTGAAAACTTAGGTTTTTACAGAAATGTAAACAGTTTTCCTCCAAGATAAGAAACAGTAGGAATCCTTTCTCTTCAACTAGGAAACTTCCCAAAGAAAGAAAATTAACAAAATATTTATTTAATTAGAATGGAATTATAATTTTATATCCTCTACTCAGCACATTGTACATAAGTTATTAAATGCACATTTGTCTATTCTCCAAGTTTTGTAGTTAGCCTTTTTCTAGAAACTGAACTCTCTCTATGGAAACGCTTTCTATTCATAGCTTGAATCTAGCTGGGTGTATGACAGACTGTATGGAGCAATTTCTGTACCACTGGGAACCACCCGTCCTTCAAACTATGGAGCATCATCTATGGTTCTTCTGTCCAGGATGGCTCTGAAGCTGCTTCTCACTACTCATGCTGCCACACTCACCACCTGCTTTGTTCTCCTATCATTTTCTATTGTATTTTTTATCAGATGTTTCCAGATGGCAATATTGGGTGGGGCCAGGAAGAGAAATGTTTTGATGTAATTTTTCAAAACTCTGCCCCCTACATGACAGCCACCTCCCCTCAACCAGCATGTCCTTTGATAACCCCGTAACTCCCCAGTTGTGGGTCTCATCCAGATTCAGTCCATGCTTCATTTAGCCTCTGTAGAGTCAGATAGTCACCAGCTGCACAGAATATGAACATCCCCAAGAGGCCACAATTTGCTTTATCAGGTCTGATCATTGCAGCAAGGATTTTTTTTGAAACAAACAAAAAAACCTTGAGAGAAAATCAGTAAACGATGTTCAGTAATAGAGGAGACACTAAGTAAATAGATGGGCTAGTAAAGATGTCTTTACTTACCCTCTGACCAAGTACAATCCTTAGTGTTTCCTCTGAGAGTGATAAGGTTAGCTCGTGTCTTGTGTGTTTTTTTTTTTTTTAGGTCACTTTTTAAAAATTTTATTATTATTATACTTTAAGTTTTAGGGTACATGTGCACAATGTGCAGGTTAGTTACATATGTATACATGTGCCATGCTGGTGCGCTGCACCCATTAGCTCGTCATTTAGCATTAGATATATCTCCTAAAGCTATCCCTCCCCCCTCCCCCCACCCCACAACAGTCCCATGTGTGATGTTCCCTTTCCTGTGTCCATGTGTTCTCATTGTTCAGTTCCCACTTATGAGTGAGAATATGCAGTGTTTGGTTTTTTGTTCTTGCGATAGTTTACTGAGAATGATGATTTCCAATTTCATCCATGTCCCTACAAAGGACATGAACTCATTATTTTTTATGGTGTCTTGTGTTAAAAATGAATGGCTTAACTTCAACTAGGAAACTTTCCTCAAGGGTGAAGAAAGTAACAGAGATATTAAATATCCCATTAGTGGAATTGTAATTTTGTATCCTCCACACACACCTTGTATTTGTTAAATCAATGCAGATTTATTATCGATTGCAGTTTGATATCAATTGTTATCAATTGATATCAATTTGTTATCAAATGCAGATTTATCTTTTCTCCAATTTCAGTAGCTAGACTTTTTCTGAAATCTGAACGCTGTCAATGGAAATGCTTTTTATTCACAGACAGCTCGAATTTAGCTGGATGTGTGACAGATTGTATGAAGCAACTATTGTGCCGCTGTTAGCCCTCCCTCCTCCTGGGGCTGTGAATCATGACCTATGGTGGTACAACTTCTTAATTACACACAAATTATGAGTAATTACTAGTAAGAATAATTCTAATGATATGTAGAATGAAAATAAAAAAGGTTAAGTCATTTTGAAAAGGATAAAGAATTAAATAAGAATGCACTGCAAATACATTAGATTTAATCTTTCATATCTAACTTTTTTTTTAGGAAATCATTCTCTTTCACCAAGTATACAATGCTAAGTGCATAAAAATCATGTACATATAAAAAGTAGTTTCCCATTTTTCAGGGAAAAAATAATCCAAGTATAAATTCTAGAGTGGTCAAGTTTCTTATTTTAATTATATTTAAAGTCTTGGTCATCTCATTTATTAGCTCTCTAATTTACATGTGTAAATCAAAGAAATGTTTTTAGACAACCACTAAAATTTATAAATGTAAGGTGCCATTATTGAGAAAATATATTCCTCCATGAGTGGATGTGTCCCATCTCCTACCAACTAATGACACAGGAATATACAATCATTGAATTTTTTTAGTAAGTAATACACTGCTACAAAAACTAATTCTCTTCTCCATGTCCATGTTGATTTTGTATATACATGTGAGTTGGTTAGCATGCATCTGTCTTATCTCTAACATTCAACAGCAAGATGAGCTAGGCTTGGGCTTTTGGTGAAGGTTGACTATGCCTGTGTTCATCAAGTGATCTGACGTATCCTCAGTTGCAAGAATTGTTTGAAATCCTTCCTCAAAGGCTGCTGCCACATTTTTGGCATATTTTGCACTTGTTACAAAGTAAGGATAGTCACTGTTCTCCCTGCATAAGCTTTACTTCTTCTCTAAACACCTGCCATTCGCTTATGCCTGTCTTAGAATCTAGAATCACAAAAGGAAAGCTCTCGTGTTCTTTCCAATTACTTAAGTTCTGCAAGCTTTGTGAATCGTTGATACTAAAAACAAGCAGACAACTGTCAGAACCTCTGTAAAATGGCGTCCTCAGGCTTCGGAATCTCTCCTGACCTGCCGTATCATGAATCTGTATGGTAACAAAATGTCCATCCCTTTCAAATCTTATTTAAAAATTCCACATCTATTGCATGGAACATCTGAGTATCAAACTTATTAGTTACATATCTGTTCATAAGCGAACTCCTCCCAACCCTGCCATCTCCAAAAAAAATTACTTTAAAAAGTGATGAATTTCCTGCCACTGTTCATCTCAAGAGCTTCAAGAACCCTGGAAAATAAAAAGGCACCATAACTTTCCTTTTAACCTACGTTTTCTTCTATGAGTGTATGAATATCAGCTTTTTTTTTTTTCTTTTTTTTTTTTTTTTTTGTAACGGAGTCTCATTCTGTCATCCAGGCTGGAGTGCAGTGGTGCCATCTCGGCTCATTGCAAGATCCGCCTCCCGTGTTCACGTCATTCTCCTGCCTCAGCCTCCCAAGTAGCTGGAACAACAGGCACCCGCCACCAAGCCTAGCTATTTTTTTTGTATTTTTAGTAGAGACGGGGTTTCACCATGACAGCCAGGATGGTCTCTATCTCCTGACCTCGTGATTCGCCCACCTGGGACTACCAATAGTGCTGGGATTACAGGAGTGAGCCACAGAGCCTGGTAGAATATCAGCTTTAACTGAAATAACACACATAGATCTCTGGGATAACTAAAAGTAAGACCTGTTTACTGAGCATGTAGCCATGTGTGGGCTACTATACTACCATGATTCTCTAAAACAACTGAAAAGGGCTCACTCTTCGCATTTATCAGGTCACAGTTGACCGTGAAGCTGGCACTTTAGCTGAAATGTGACATCAAAGCTCTGGTTATGAACAGTGAATTTATGATAAAAACTTCTCTGCTCATAGTAAGCTTCACTACTGTTGGTTAGAGATGCTTAAGAGACCAAGATTGCATGTTTCTGATACAGCAAGATTTATACTTTAGGGAGTATGTTTATGACAAATGTAACTGAAGTTAGTGTTGAGAGAGCAGGAAACTTTATAGTTATATCTGAGCCAAAAAGAAGAGCCAGGTTTAAGCTGTGCATGTTGGTTCATGCCTGTAATCCCAGCACTTTGGGAGGTGAAGATGGGTGGATCATGAGGTCAGGAGTTTGAGACCAACATGAAAAACATGCTGAAACCCCATTTCTACTAAAAATACAAAAATTAGCCAGGGGTGGTGGTGTGCCCCTGTAAACCCAGCTACTCAGGAGGCTGAGGCAGGAAAATCCCTTGAATCTGAGAGGAGGACGTTGCAGTGAGCCAAGACTGCACCCATTCACTCCAGCTTGGATGACAGAGCAAGACTCCATCTCAAACAAACAAACCAGCAAACAAAGTAGGTTTCATTTTTCACATACTCCCATATTTCTTGGAAACGTTGTTTGTTCCTTTTTATTCCTTTTTTTTTTTTTTTACCTTTTCTTCATGCTTTATTTCGTTAAGTTGATATTCAATCTTTGATATCCTTTCTTCCAGTTGATTGATTTGGCTATTGATAATTATATATGCTTCACACCGTCTTTGTGCTGTGTTTTTCAGCTCCATCATGTTATTTGTGTTTTTCTCTCAACTGGCTATTCCAGTTAGCAATTTCTCTAACCTTTATTTGAGGTTCTTAGCTTCTTGGCATTGGGTTAGAACATTCTCGTTTACTTGGAAGAGTTTATTACCCACTTTCTGAAGCCTACTTCTGACAATTCCTCAAACTCATTCTCTATTCAATTTTGTTTTCTTGCTGATGAGGAGTTATGATCCTTTGGAGGAGAAGAGGCTTTCTTGGTTTTGGAATTTTCAGCCATTTTGTGCTGTTTTTTTACATCTTTGTGCATTTATGTACCTTGGTTCTTTGATGTTGTTGATCTTTGTATATATATATTTTTTTGTAGAAATCCTTTTAGTAGATGTTGATACTATGCCTTTCTGTTATTAGTTTTCCTTCTAACAGTCAGGATCCTCTGCTGCAGGTGTACTGGACTTTGCTGGAGGTCCACTTATGACCGTTTTTGCCTGTATGTCACTATCAGAGGATGCAGAAAAGCAAAGATTGTTACCTGTTCCTTCCTCTGAAAGCTTCATCCCACCGGGGTACCAGCCGGGTGTCAGCCAGAAGACTCCCGTATGAGGTGTCTTTTGATCCCTGCAGGGAGGAGTCTCCTAGTCAAGAGTAATTGGTTTCATGGACCCACTTGAGGAGGCAGTCTGTTTGAGATCTGCAGCTCTCTTCACAGCCAGCAGGCAGGAAGGTTTAAGTCTACTGAAGCTGTGCTTACAGCCACCCTTTCCCCCAAGTGCTCTGTTTCAGGGAGATGGGAGTTTTATCTATAAGCCCCTAACTGAGGTTGCTGCCATTCTCTCAGAGGTGCCCTGACCAGAGAGGAGGAATCTTAGGAGGCAATCTGGCTACAGCAGCTTTGATGAGATGCAGTGAGTTCCCAGTGGCTTTGTTTATACTCTGAAGGGAAAACCACCTACTCAAGCCTCAGTAATGTTGGACGTCCCTTTCCCCACCAATCTCAGGCATCCCAGGTTGATGTCAGACTACTGTGCTGGCAGCAAGAATTTCAAGGCAGTGGATTTTAGCTTGCTGGGCTCCATGGGGATGGCATCCACTGTGTTAGACCTCTTGGCTCCCTGGCTTCACCCCCCTTTCAAGGGAGTTCTGTCTTTCTGGCCTTTCAGGTATCACTGGGGTATGAAAAAAAATAACTTTTCAAGCTAGCTCTGTGTCTGCCTAAACCAGTTTTATACACTTTGCATGAAAATTTATGTTTAGCACTTTCAATTACATGTCATAATATTACTTTTAGCAATTTTTAACTTTAATGTAAAACCTGTTTTTTTTGTTTGTTTTTCATGTAACTGGCAGTAACACTAAACCTTTTCCCTGTGTACAAATGAATGATATATTTGTACATTCACATATTTAACTATTAGCATTTCTGGGAAGCTGGACTTGCTATAAAAGTATTTTGTGAAAGGTCTGTTTTGTTCTAGATGTCCCAAGAAAATAGACAGAGACCCAGAATCCTCTTTCTGAAAGAGGACAGTTACTCTGAGAAAGCACTGTGTGTCCCCAAGATTTCCTCTAGCTTAGTCACATTGGTCCTTCGAGGAAATGGACAGCAGGCCAGACTTTCTCTGGTACCAGGAGAAAGCTAGGAAAAGGGAGATCTTACCAGATGGCTGAATTAGTGCTTTCTGTTGGATGTTCCAGTTGAAATTGGCAAAGGGACTCCCAGACTGGAGCCACATGAGGAAGAGAGAGAGAGAGAAAGAGAGAGACAGAGAGAAAGGGAGAGAAACAGGAGAGAGAGAGAGAGAGAGAGAGAAGAGGCAAGAGGGAGCCAGTGTTAGGAAGTGAAATACCTATTGATTGTGGTCAGAAGTGGATCCCTTAGACTTGAGGGATTTAGAGCCCTGGCCTGAGCCTTGCAGTTTCCTTCAGGTCAGTTGTCCTTCTCAAACAAATCTCTTTAAGAGTAAAATGAGAGAAAGATGGGGCAGGTGGCCAGAGGCTCTCAGGATCCAGGTGTTAACTTAGGATAAGCTGCCATTGCCCACAGCTTCCTGGGATGCAAGGAAGCCTCTGCCCCCAACACCAGTCCCAGATTTCAGCACCCAATGTAAGAATTAAAGAAAGAGGAGAGAAACCTGAAGGGCAAGTTGACAGTCAACAGGGACAGATTTATTCTGAATCAATCTGAGAGGGGTGGCTGGCGAGAGCCACAGTCTGTTAGCAGATTAAGAGTTTTTCATGACTCAGTCCTGGAGAGTTTATCAGAGGCTTGGACTGCCTCTGTGTCTCTTTGTTGTGGTTATCTGACAGAGAGAGTTCTGTGTCTCTTTTCATACATCTTTCTGGAGTTGCAGGCCTATCCCCTATATCTGCTTCTAGCACCTGAAGGGAAAGGAATGTGCTTATTATTTACAGTTAGAAGAGAAATGATTTCTTTGAAATGCATGAGGCTAAAAAGAGAGCTGGATGTTAAAGTGGTGGTGTTGGTTCAAGATGAAAGCGCTCCTGCTCTATCACTTCTAGTCAGGTAATTGCACAGCTATTATTTCTGTTTTGTTTTTGGAGTAATTAAATACTTAGAAGTAAATTCTGTTGTCTGCAAATTCAAATCAGCAAACTTATATGACTCTATTTGATGTATTTGCCAAACACAAATGCATACTTACATATATTACAACACCTGTGAGTTCTAAAAATTATTTTATATTAATGAATACTGACTTCTGGGTCCTCTGAAAAACAAGATTAAATTATTTTGTATATTGAATATACACAGTTATTTAGGAAATCCCTGAGGTTTATATTTTTTACAATTTACTTTTCTAATGGTTAAATTGAAAGGTATTTTAGTAAAAAAAAAACTATAACATAAAATTAAAATTAGTGATAATGTAAATAACTAAATGGCTTAAATTATTCTTTTGAAGTTGTAGAAGTGTTGCTGTTTTTGTTTTAATTATAGCAGTGTACAAAATCTACAGTAAAATTTACCACAACTTATTTTGTCCTCAAAGAAGAATTGTATTTAATAATTTTCTTTGCAATATGTTTGCTCTTTATAAGAACAGGACTCTTTTTATTCAAATAGACACTGTTTTAAAATCTTGATTCTATTACACCAATGAATACTTATTTTTCACAGAAATGTAACAACTGTAGCAAGAGTGATCAGTTACTAAGAGGAGTATTTGATCTCCTGAGAAGAAAAGATTCAGAACATAGGGTTTATATTTACAGAAATATATTTACTTGTTTGTAATGTATGCCAGTTTAGTTAAGATATTTTCATAATTTTATATCAATGATGTTTTTATTTTTAAATATTAAATGAGAAGAGCATTTTAATCAAGTTATAACATGTAATGTGTCCTAAACTACAAGCAATATCCCATAGACAGTTATACATATACATATATATTTATACATTAAAATGCATTGCAAATCTGTGTAACTTTAATGTATTCCATTATTCTCAGGTTATTTATATTTATGCATTTGCGTCATTTTTCTGGTAATCCTTAAGATTAGATATTGTGCCTGATTGATGTTATCGTTTTCTTTTTTTTTTCTTTTTGAGTTGGAGTCTAGCTCCGTGGCCAGGCTGGAGTGCAGGGGCACGATCTCAGCTCACTTCAACCTCCACCTCCCATAAACAAGCAATTTGCCAGCCTCAGTGTCCCTAGAAGCTGGGACTACAGGCGCACTACCATGCCTGACGAATATATATATACACACACACATACACACACACACACACATATATATATATATAAAATATTTTCATACTTTGGTAGAGACAGGGATTCACCATGTTGGCCAAGATGGTCCCAGTCTCCTGACCTTGTAATCTGCACACCTCGGCCTCCCAAAGTACTGTGCTTTCAGACTTGAGTCACCGTGCCCAGCCAATGTTATCTCTTAATGTTGCTTTTTGAAAAGTACTGTCTTCCAAATCATATCCTACACTATCTAAATCAGAATTTCTGGAACTTGGAAAAGTAATCCATATCCTTAAGAGATCCCAATTATTTGTTTTGCTTGTCAGTTTTAAAAATGATTTCTATGAGAAATTTCGCATGTATGTATGTTTTTGTTAAAATAAAGTAAAATAAATGTAGTGATAATGTAAATAAATAATTCACTTAAATTTTTTGTAGATGTTAGCATAAATTAAGAAATGCGATTTTCAGTACATCTCTCTTAGAGTAGCCTGATTTTTCTCACATCAACCTATTGCACAGTAGTACTAAAGGCATGGATAGATCATCAGAAATGTACAGCAAAAATATTCGTAGTGTTTCCAGTGTTATTTTATGTCGATTTTATCAGTGAAAAGAAGGGCCAATTTATTACAGATGCTGTTGTCCAATTTGAATATCAGCAATTCAGGTGTTACTGCAACATTTCAAAAATTATTAATTTATGGATATAGTTAAAATTTAATTACTCATTAATAGCTCTATGATATTGATATATATTAGGTCACATTTATATGAATGACTGACTCAGACAATTAGCAGATCATTTAAGTAACTTGTTAAAATCACAAGTATTTTACTATCTAAAACTAAGTTGTATGGTCACACATTCCTGTAATGAAAGTGTTTTTTGTATTATTAATATATACCTCCAGGAGGAAATAAATTTTACCCTTTACCCTTCCTGCTCTGACAATCTCTGTGCTTCCTTTTTCCCAGGCTAATCTGACTACATCTGACTACATGCTGGGATGCTTCCAGAAGAGTAGGAGCATATATTACACAAACACAAATACAATATGTATTTTAAATGTAAAAGTATCAAACAACTCACAGAAATTTTGTTTTGCCCAATTTAACTTGAGATTTTGGTCTCATACAAAACACATGGTTGGTTTATGATGTAACGTAAGTTTATTTTTAATTGCCAAGGTTCAGTATACATTTATACATCTTAAGGCATTTAGGCAGTATGTTTTAGATTTTATGAATTTTTGCATTTGAAAAAACTGAGTCATCCCATTTGCATCACATTGTGTATCATTCCCTGTAAGGCCCCCGAAAGTGCCCAAGAATCAAACAGACTAATGCTTCTGTAAGAGTAATGCATATTCCCTTTAAGGGTGAATGGTACATGAATGAAGACTTAAATAGCTTCCCTCAAGTCTTTATTGCATCAAAAATTGAGTTACATACGAATCTTATTTTAAAAAGCCTTGCTTAATTGAGCTTTTTGAATTTCTGATAAAGTATTTTGAATCTGTCTTAATTATGATTTTGAAAATACAATAGTGAATAAACAGCCCAGGTGGGATACAAAGCATCATAATAAACAAGAAAAATACAAAGTCCTCTGCTGCCTATTATAAGGAATATGTGTCTTAGATTTGAAGCGTAAAAAGCATCTTGCAGTAGAAAATGTTGCTTTGTTAAGTTTTTTTTTTTTTTTTAAAGTAGCTAGTGGGTACAGACTTACTATTGACATAACTTGGCTTTTTAGCAATTATGTGAGATATTCAGTGTGATATGATAAACCATTAGAGGATCACAAAAGGCATGTATTAGTAACATCTCACTGGCTATAGCATAGAAAGTTCCACAATAGACCACAGTAAGGAAGTATTCAAAATTATCTGTAGAAAAACATTGTGGGTGCTCTATATTAGAAAAGCTGGCAATGTAGAATATATGTGTGGACAGATTTATGAGCTCTTTATGAGTTAGGATAGGCAGGTGTTCGTAATTGGATATTTGAGGAAGTGGAGCAGGAAAGAGATGTTACCACCTATGTCCTGGGTGTGATTTTACAAGCTGAGGGAATAGTAATGCAATTTACTTATAGAAAAAAAAGAACCTGTTTGAGTGAATTGCATTTTAGAAACATATGGGACACCAAATAAAAAATTGTAATGGGGAGTTGGATACATATGTCCAGAATTTGGAATCATCTAAAAGGATATATGTGTTACTACAGATGTAATAATGAAAAACAGTCATAGAAAAGAATGTCCTAGAATGGAAACTTTTTTAAAAAAGTTAATGTTATCATGGTAGGTAACATTAAGTTATCCAAAAGCAATATGTAGCCTCTAAGTAGTTAGTTTAACTAGTGTGTAAGAAGAATCTTTTCATTATTATTATTATTATTATTATTATTATTATTATTCTGTGTGTGTGTGAGAGGGAGTCTTGCTCTCTCACCCAGGCTGGAGTGCAGGAGTGGAATCTTGGCTCACTGAAATCTCCACCTCCTGGGTTGAAGCAATTCTCTGCGTCAGCCTCCTGAGTAGCTGGGATTACAAGTGTCCGCCACCACGCCTGGCTAATTTTTGTATTTTTAGAAGAGATGGGGTTTCACAATCTTGGCCAGACTGGTTTTGAGAAAAATGATAATTTTAAAGAACTGTTGTTATGCTAAAAACAGATCTTTAGCATTCTTCTAGAATTCTTAGTTGTGTCATCTGCAGTAAAATAAGCCTAAGAATTGCATCAGAATTAGGTGCCCAACTCTGCCAGGAGATTCAAAGTTTTATTGTTGTAGGATTCTAGAAAGAAATCATACTATATATCTGGAAACTCTATACACACACGCCCGCACACACACCCAAAAACACACAATTTTCACTCAATATTATAATAAGCACACTGAAAACCTGATAATAAACTAAAGTTATTATAAAGCTGTAGAACACAATGATTAAAGGCAAATGATAATCTTAAATTGTAAACAACTGAAATATTAGATTTTAACGTTAAAATTTTCTAATTTTTCTTTGGTCTACCATCGTAGATTTCAAGCTGATTAATTAATGTTGTAAAATGAAGTAAAGAGTTCCTATCCATGGGATTTAATTTATACCATTTTAAAAATAGTTTGTAGTCATATATTGTTTACTATGTAACTTCTTTTACTTGCTCTAAAGTAAGGCTAAATCACATCTTAGCCTCATCTCATCAAATGAAGTGATTACAGTGAAGGTATACATGTTGGGTTAATGTGGAAAATAGTTGAGGTGGATTAATGTGGGTTTCATGTATAAATTAATTATTCTCCTTATTAAATTTGAAATGTTTTTTTATAATGAACATTTAGTCTGTTCAATAGGCAGTATTCAACAGATACATATCAGCATCTGCTGTGTACCAAGCTCTGTTCAAAGCAGCAGATAACAATACAGGCAAATATAATATTAATCCAAATTGCACATGAAAACTTTTGACACACTTGATAATGTGGAAAATGACATGATTTTCACTTTATTATGATTTTTAAGAGAATAAGATAATGAAATGTGTACTGTTAGTGTTACAAGAGTCCTGTCCATGTTATTCTTTACCTGAAATAATTAGATTACAAAAATTACCTTTTCAGAAGAAAGTTATTTCATAAATGCTCCTATGGCAAAAAGAAGAAGCCTGGCCTCTCACTTGGAATATAATATTATTATATTAAGTAAGATACATGGTAGAGAGAAAAAAACTATTTTATTTCTCTGTCATGGTAATGACAAAAAAGACAGAAGTCACTTTTTTGCAATTTTTAATATTGACTCCTAAGAACAGTAAACAGTAAGCAGTATAACAGTAGACAGTAAGCAGTATAACAGTAGACAGTAAACAGTAAACAGTAAGCAGTGTAAATATGTTGCAATTTAGCCAGCTCTGAAAGAAAATGACTGATCATTAGCAAATCAGGCAAATTGTATTGTAGCCATTGAAAATTGCTTTACCCATCGTGTGTGTTCTTACACTATCAGAATTGAAATCAATTTTGTACTGCTAATTAATATTGCTGTTTTATAATCAAAGGATTCTTGCTTTACATTCTAAAATGTTATCTCTGAAAAATGAATAAACACCGAGTAAGTTTTGTTTTTTCTTAAAAAAGGTAGTCATAAAAAGCTATTCATATTTAGTAAAAATAATGAGGCAATGGGAAAAGCAAGCAAACCATGAATATGCACTCATGCCAATGCAGGTACTTGGGTCGTGGCAGTTGCTTTGTTTGTATTATATATTGGAATTCTAAGTAGTACTTGTTTTGTGGGTGAAAAGAAGGTGGAGGAAATCACAGAACTTTATAAAATGTTTGGAATTGGGCTTGGCCTGGTGGCTCAGGCCTATAATCTCAGCATTTTGGGAGGCTGAGTTCTGCAGATCACTTGAGGCCAGGAGTTTGAATTCTGTCTGTACTGAAAATACAAAACATAGCCTTGCCTCTTGGTGTATGCCTGTAATTTCAGCTACTCAGGAGGTTGAGGCAGGAGAATTTCCTGAACCCAATGGGTACAGTTTGCAGTGAGCAAAGATCATACCACCATCTTGGAATCATTGATCTAGAACTGTGATTTCTAGTACCATAACTACCAGCCATATGTGGCTATTATTATTCAATTAAAATTAAATTAAAAAATTGTTTTACAGTCACACTAGCCCCATTTATAATGCTCACTGGCTCCCATATTGGCCAGCAGAAGTGTAGAACATTTGCATCCTTGCAGAAAGTCTCACAGATTGGACAGTGCAGAATCCTAGTGTATGTCTTATCTTTTCCTGACACCTTCACGTATTTGGTAAATGATTGCAGCTATTCCCTTCCCAAGACAACCGGGTCATTTTATCTTAGGGTTTTCCATTCTCTCACTGTGTCAGTTTTTCCTTGGTGGAAATAAATGAAAAATTACAGCCTTTCTTGCTTCTTCAGCTGTTTACAAAATCAAAACCAAGTTGGCAGCTCAACTCAAGCAAAGGATGTATATAAAGTGCTGTCTTCTGCCCATCTGGGTAGTTGGTAACAGCCCCCTCAATCAGTCTTTTGGTTCCCTTTCTGTGTCTTCATGCTAACTTAGCATCATGCTTCTCACCCATTTGTGGCTTTCCATATAGAAGTGAGTGTAGAGATGCATGTTATCTCCCTTATACGTAAACACACACACAGTCAAACACACACACACACATTTCTTTTTGTTTTTTTTTTTCTTTCTGCTGCTGCTGCTGCTTAAATGTTGAAGAAAATAACAAGCCCTTCTCTTGACCACCTCATTTTTCAAATCTAGTGCAGCAAGAATTCATGATATCTTTGTCTACTTTATTCAAATTTCAACTCCCCATACTTTCTTCCATTGCCTTCTCTGGAGAATTATAACCATTTCATCTAGTTTTGCAAAGCTTTTGTGTCATTTCTGCTTATCTTTGTTAACTACTTTTTCTATTTTAATTTGTTTCTCAGTTTTCTCCTGAAACAGCCTCACATATTTTCTTTTGAGAATCAGATAGTGAATATTGTTGGCTTTGCGGGACAACTGGTCTCTGTTGCAGGTGCTTAACTCTGCCATTGAAGAATGAAAGCAGCCTTAGGTGATAGCAATAAAGTGTGCAAGGCTATATTCTGCCACCTCAAATACTATTTTAAACCTACCTCATCTTACCAAGAGTCTTCTATCTGCCTTTTCTTCCACACGTATAGCCTTCCAATTCTAACGTGAAAAGTGCCAGCGGTGTCTTGATTCCTTTTATAACATTATTATATGCCATTCATTGGTAAGTACATATCAGGTTTCTTCTGATTTCATTGTGTGTATGTGAATCAGCAGAAGGCCCGTGAGGCTTGATGAGTCTAGGCTTCTAACACACCTCAATTTTATGTTCTAGGAGATTGACTAAGTCCTGGTTTACTCGATTTCTACCCATGTTCAGAAGTTAGTAGTCACCACATCCCACTGTGCATATGGCCTTCCAGGTTATTCTAGATAACATTAATTGAGCACATTCTGTGAGTCAGAAAGTGTGTCACCTACTTTACATGTATTAGATTGTGTAATCCTCATAAATGCACCATAAGGGGCTACAAAGTTACCATGGTTTTACAGAGGAGAAAACCAACATTAGGAGATTGAGGGCTGCTTGTGCTCAAATTGCCAGTAAGTATCAGAGCTAGATTTAAACTTAATTTTTTGACTACAAAACTCTTGCGTTAAAATATACACTTTGGGGTTACCATGATGTATATCCATCCACACTCCTACTCATCCATCATTCATCTCTATTTCAGTTATTGCTTCTAGAATAACCTTATATTTCTTCCCCAGTTTCTTATTGTTCTATTTCTTTTGCCAATCTTTTTACATTTTTTTTCAAGACAGGGTCTCACTCTGTCCTTTAGGACAGAGTGCAGTGGTTGTATCTGAGCTTACTGCCACCTGGACCCCCACTGGCCTCAGGAGATCCTCTGCCATCAGCTTCCAGAGTAGCTGGGACTACAGGCACGTACCACCATGCCCTGCTAATTTTTACATTTTTTGTATAGATGTATTCCTTGTTTCACCCTGTTGTCTGGGCTGGTCTCAAACTCCTGGGCTCAGGCAGCCCACCTGCCTCACCCTCCAAAGCACTGCTATTACAGGCATGAGCCACTACACCTGGCCCAATCTGTTAAACTTAATTGCAAAATCTCCAATGCCTCAGAATGTATTTCCTTATGGATTATTTCTTCCATCTTTTCCAGAATACAAAACTTCCTTTCTTATAAATTGGTGTTTCAAGAGACATATCATAGTCTCTCGCATTTGTAAAAATTTATATTTATAGTACACACAGATGGATAGACGCCAGCCAGGGAATGTCCTTGGAGTTGTTTTATTTATCCTTCAATTCAGCATAGACTAGCATGACCTCTGAATATCATTCCCATGATATTCAGTTCACTATCTCACACACCATGAATTGCTGCTGCTTAAGCACTCAAACATGTAGCTGGTTGCTACCTTGAAATGCCAGCCGTGAAAATCCAGACAGTTTTCATGAATATGTCTTTCATCAGGAACTACTGGGTAAAAAAAGAAAAAAAAAAAAAAAAAAAAAAAAAAGACCCTTAGTTACCTTCAGCAGCACTTCCAGGATGGGTTGTGCATGCATGCTTCCCTCCCTAGCGACACCTTGCCAATGCACAGGAAGCTCAAAAGCAGCACCAGAGGTGATGGCACTCACCTTTGTCATCAAGAATGGTTCAAAAACCAGGCTTGGTCAGAGGCCATGTTGCCATTCAGAGTAAACAGACTTTAGAGTTTTCGCATGAGAAGTACGCAGTCATTTCCAATTTATGTTTCTAATAATTTGTGGGTTCATTTGGTCTGTTTCTGTCAATGCCCCAAATTTTCTTTGATGTCCTTCAAGGAGTTAATGGTTTACATTAATTGTAATGTATAATGTTCACTGTGTGATACTTTTCAACTCTTCAGGTCTTGTCACCAAAATATGATAGTCAGGATTATCTGCCAGGTGTTGTTGCAACATTATTTTCTCATAAGTTGAGAGCACTAATCACTAAAACTTGTTTTGAGTACTTGTAGCAGTATTGCTTTCTGGGATGCCATTATTTATATATAGATTCTGTGCACTCCACTGGCCTTGTGGTGGACAAAGGAGCATACATAAGAATACTTTGTTGCATAAGTTGATTTTAGTTATTTCTCCTGCTACCACTCATCTTGTTAAGGCATTTTCACAATTTTCTCCTAATCCTTCAGGACTGATCATCATTGTAAAGGAAAACACTGCTGTGAGCCAGAAAGAGAAAAGTGCATTCTTTTAAGGCTTCACTTAGTTTTTCATGGCAATATGAGTGAAGTAAAACATGATTTCACTGTGCAGGAGATTTCAATGCAACAAGCCACCCTCATCCACACCAGGAATGGGCACAGCCTCCTCAGCAAAGAGCCTGTCCTGGTTTCCTGCGGCTGCTGTAACTCAGTACCAGTAATGGAATGGCTTTGGACAGCAGAAATTGGTTATCTCACTTCTGAGGGCCACTGTCTGAAATCAAGGTGTCAGTGGCACCATGTTCCCTATGCATGCAGCAAGACCAGGATCTGTTCAGTCTCTCTCCCAGCTTCTGGAAGTTCCTTGGCTTGTGGCAATGTAACTGCAGTCTTCATGTGGCATTTTTCTTCTTGTGTGCATCTCTAAATTTTCCCTTTTTTAAATACAGCAGTGGTTGGATTAGAGACCCACCCTATTGCAATGTAAACTCAGTAACCACATCTACAACAACTCTTTTTCCAAATGAGGTCACATTCTGAGGTAGTCACTTAAGACTTCAACAAAAATATTTTGAGAGGACACATTTCAAGCCATAAGTGAGGTGTCCTTCAAAAACTCTTATTTCAGTCTTTCACTGAAGTAAGATTGCATTCCAAGTGGTGAATTCCCTCTTGTCATGATAGTCAGACAGTCCCACCTTCTGTTCACTTTAGCCATTTCAGCAAAGGTAAAGGACACTCCCAGCTCTAACAGAACTGTGTCCTGCTGTTGACACACACAACTGCTTGCAGCTGTGGCTGAGCATCATCTCCAGCTACTCCCAGGACCCACTTCCATGTAAGCTCCATGCACTGGAAAGAGGCCTCTCGTAGCCATCACAAGTGCCATTTCAACTGTCTCTACTGCTTACATGGTGCTACTTTGCAAAAAGCCCAGCTCTCTCAGCTTCCTCCTAGATGTTGAGGGCTGCTGTAAATGTAAAAAGGCACCTTTACTTGACAGGATATATACTTATACACACATTTTGTTTATTAATTGACTGTTTCTGTTCTTTGAGATTTAGATATCAAATTTAAAAATAAAATAGAATGTGAAAACAGGTCTCTATTTCTCTTGAAACAACAACAAATGAAAAGCAAACTGTTTTTTCCTCCACAAAGAAAGAACCTATGCACTTCACAGAATGGAATGTCAGCATTCTTCATGCCGTATGAAAATGTTAATCTATTGTTTCTCACACTGTCATCTAGGACAGTAATCGTGATGTGAACGAGTTCATAGTTCATGCTGTTGTCAACCTCATAGATGAGAACATCTGGCTGTTGAACAGCATGTACCTGAAAACTGTGGACAAGATCAATGAGGGATTTGTGTCAGCATTCAACACTACAGGCCATATCATGACATTTTTAGTAAAGATAACTAAAGTTTGGGTTCACAAACTAGAAGAACACGGAACACAGATGCGACGCTCTGAGTCTGTAGACTTCACAGTCAAGTATAAATGTAAAAGTTTTCATTTATGGGGCTACATTTATTTTACTGGGGAAAGGGACATATTATAAAACAGCTAGTTATAAAACTTAAGTTTCATACACACCAAAAAGTTTATCTGAATCATATCACAAGTTATTTCACTTTATTTTATAATTATTTTCTGACTTTAAAAGTTTATTTGCTCTTTATGATAAAACTAAGCTAATTTTAAACCCAGTTTTTTATTCATTTCTTCCATCACTAATATACTACATGTTTCTAATTCGAAGACTGTTGCGTCAAGGAACTGATTGCTTTTTGTTTTTTATTTTTATGAAAGATTTTGCCTTAATTATGTTACATATGAGATTTATTATGCTTCATGACGTAAGGCAAGAAGGTGAAATAAAGCACTTCTTTGCGGATGTTTATGATTTACATGTAAAAGTATGATATTTACTATAATTTTTAAAATATGACAATTAAAAAACGAATTTGATCTTTGTCAGGAAACTGGCCTATCAACATAATTTCCTTTGGCTGTACGTTTACCTTTCAGACAAACTTTTCCACATCAGAGGTATCTCTGGCAACTCTTACGGCAAGCAAGTCTTCACAGCCAGCTGAATAGGTATTTAGAAACACAACTCATGGTAGTTATTATGAATGGTTGTGAAAATAAATTGTTTTCATTCTTCCCCTTTTGGCATTCATTGTTGACATTATTAGGGAACCCTAAAGAGACCAAGGAAACAGTCTATATCAGGGAAAACTACTTCATAATTGAATCTAAAATGTTTCCATCTACTTTACAAATAACTTAATGTGCTGTTAATAAAGATCATAAACTGGCAGGAATTGATTTTTCTATGATCAAATAATCACTCAAGAAGAATGGTCCCACTCCTTTTTTTTTTTTGAAACAGAGTCTCCAATCTGTCGCATAGGCTTAAGGTTGCAATCTTGGCTCACTGCAGCCATTGCCTCCCAGGTTCAAGTGACACTCCTACCTCAGTCTCCTGATTTTCTGGCACTGCAAGTGCCCAACATCATTCCTGGTTAATTTTCGTATTTTTGGTAGGCAGGTAGTTTTGTACTTTTTTATATTTTTATTGGAAACCTAGACCTACTACTTCTACTACATGTCAGTCAGGCTTGGCTGGAACTCCTGATTTTAAGTGATTCACTTACCTCAGCCTCCCAAAGTTCTGGAATTACAAGCATGAGCCACCATGCCTATCCCAGATAGGCTGATCTTTATGTAACAACCCAAAAATAAATGTCAGTCTAGATTTGGTAGACAGATTCAAAGCAATAATATTCTGCAGTGGGGAATAAAATGTGATAGCATGTATATTCATATTAACTTGTTTATACATTCAGAGATACTATAAAAATGTATAAAAGTACACACAGCAGTACTCAAGAAGCCAAAAACACACTTCTGCAGTGCTTAGTGTCTTTGAAAAAATTCAACAGACCATGAATATGTACTGATATCAACACAGGCGCTTCAGTTATGACAGCTGTATTATTTGTATTATGTATTGGAATTCTAATACTTGTTTTTTAGGTGAAGAAAAGATGGAGGAAGTGGCAGAAGTTTTATAAAACATTTGGAATATGCCTGGGCATTGTGGCTCATGCTTATAGTGACAGCACTTTGAGAGGATGAGACAATAAAACAGAAAGGGATGAGAATGATTTCTTTTTTCCTAGGATAAGATCTTACTATAAATTCATTGATGTTCATTGAAAAGCAGGTAATACCAACTGTGATACTGATGAGAACTTGAATGGTTTAGTTCCAATCTTAATTGCCTTTCAGCAAGTAATTCTAAGCTTTTTCTTGTGTCCTCGTGTTAAATCGCTACCATTATTTTTACTTTATTAGATTTCTTCAATAAAGACATTTGTTCAAGATTGTGGTAGTTTAATGTCCTTCTTTTTTTGTTTGTTTTGTAATGGAGTCTTGCTCTGTCACAGAAGCTGAAGTGCAGTGGCATGATCTCAGCTCACTGCAATCTCCGACTCTCAAGTAAAAGTGATTCTCCTGCCTCAGACTCCCAAGTAGCTTAAAATATGGGTGCCTGCCACCAAACCTGGCTGACTTTTGTTTTTATAGTAGACACAATGTTTTACCATATTGTCCAGGCCAGTATTGAACTCTTGGCCTTGTGGTCCACCAGTTTTGGCCTCCCAAACCCCTGGGACTAGAGGTGTGAGCCACTGCATTTGGTCTAATGTATGTGTTTGTGTGTATGTATGTGTGTTTATATATACTTGTGTGTGTGCCCCACATAGATATACACAATATGTAATATAGTGTGTGTGTATGTATGTTTCTATGTATATATATATACATATGATCGATTCTCTGTCATCCAGGCTGGAATGCGGTGGCATGATCTTGGCTCACTTTAACCTCCACCTCCTGGGACCAACCAATTCTCTGCCTCAGGCTCCCAAGTAGCTGGGGTTACAAGTACCCACCACAATGCCCGACTAATTTTTGTGTTTAGTAGAGACGTGGTTTCACCATATTTCCCAGGCTCTTCTGGAACTCCCCTATCCCCATGATCCACTCACTTTGGCCTCCCAAAGTCCTGCAATTACTGGCCTGAGGCCCCATGAACAGCCTCTGACCTACTATTTAAAGTTCTGCCCACTACAACTGTTTTTGTCCTATTTTCTCTATTGGTAGTGTGCAAATTCATATGATATCCTAACCTGTTATACAGCACTCAGATTAACTCACACTAAATGTCAGAGCTTTGGGAGCAGAAAAAGGTACATACTCTTCTAGAAATCTGGGAGTCATTTCAGCAAACATGTATTTTTTTGTTTGGTTGGTTCTTGCCTCTGTGAACATATAATTCAGAGGGCTGTGATGCAAGCCAGCCAAGAGGAGTAGGATGACTGACAGCGGGAAGTCATGGCTCAACTGCACAACAGTGTTAACCTGAAAATAACCTTTTCTTCAAGATGGTGAAGGTGACATAGAAACTAGTAATACACTTCCTGTGTGTATATTATTAAAGTTAAATGCCAATTTTTCTGTGTGACTGGTCTTTGAAGGAGCTGGAAGGGAAGTGGAACATTGAGTGGGACTTCCAAAGTGGGCTGCAGAGGAAAGCATTGCAGGCGTGCTGTCGTGAAGAAGGGCACTGGGACACGTGTAGAACTGACAGCTGATAGATAAGAGAAGATTGTGAAGAAAGATAAGTTGGAAAAGCTTGGATCTTGTAAATGATATCTCTGGACGGTTCTTTAACTCAAGAGGAATAGGGTGAGATCGGTTTTGTAATTTGGTTCCCCTGAGCACATCTATGTTAGCACTAGGTAGGTTATCTGCTTTCGTGCTCCAAGAGTGATCCAGATAAAATACACACTCGAGATTTGTCCTCTTGCTATAGCTGGAAACTTCCTAGAATACTTCCTTTGGCATGGACATAGATACTATCAATTTCTGTTGTGCCCATGCTGTACCTGTGCTCTTCAACCTTTCAGTCACTTCAACATTCCCAGTCTGTCATTCCAGAGTTCCAGAAACCACTGACTATCCAGACACCATCTTTCTGTGGGTTCCACACGGGTACATTTGTCTACGTAATACTTTACTACTCTACAAGACATGGATACAGTGAGACAACGTACATGGTGTTGTAATAATATGAAAGTGAAAACTTAAGTTTGTACAGAAACATACAAAGGTTTTCTCTAAGACAAGAAAGAGTAGGAATGTTTTAACTTCAACTAGGAATCTCTCTCTAAGGATGAAAGGTAACAAAAATATTTAGTCCATTAATGGATTTGTAATTTTTTACCCTCTGAACAGCACTTTGTAATTGTTACATCAGTAATCAAAAGCTCATTTGTCTGTTCTCAAAGTTCAGTAGTTAGTCTTAAAAAAAAGTCCTGAACTCTCTCAAGGGATAAGCTTTCCATTCATAGCTTGAACCTTGCTGGATGTATGACAGACCGTTTGGAGCAACTCCTGTACCACAGGGCTCCACCTTTTCATCAAAGTATGGAGGATTATCTATGGCTCTTTCGTCTAGTGAGGCTCTGCAGCAGCTTATCTCCACTCCAGCTGCACACTCACCACCTGCTTTGTTCTCCAACAATCTTCTATTGTATTTTCCATAAAATGTTTTCAGATGGCAAATTCCACCCGAATTTTAGGATATTAGACTTTAAAAAACTTAGCTTACCAGAATGTTTTTACATTGATTCCCAGTGGGTGCAGCCAATAAGAGAAATGTTTCAATGTAATTTTTTAAAACCCTCTCCCTATATGACAGCCAGCTCCCCTCAACCAGCATGTTCTTTGATATCCCCAACATTCCCCAGTTGAGGGTCTCATTCACACTTAGGCTAGGCTTCAGTTAGCCTCCGTAGAATCAGAGAGTTACCAACTGCACAGCCTATGAACTTCATCTATGAATGACCACAATTTGCTTCAACAAGTCTGATCATTGGAGCGAGTCTTTTTGGAACAAAAACAGCAACAAAAATTCTTGAGATAAATAACTAAACAATGTTCAGTGATAGAGAAGATACTAAGTAAATACATGGCAGAATAAAGTTGTCTTTATTTACCCTCTGACAAAGTATAATCCTTAGTATTTTCTCGGGAGCCATAATGTTAGGCTGTGTGTTGTGTTAAAAATGAATAGTCTAACTGCAACTAGGAGGCTTTCCCCAAAGTTAAAGAAAGTAACACATATATTAACTAGTCCATTAGTGGAACTGTAATTTTGTATCATCCACACAGCACATTGTAATTGGTACGTCAGTTATCAAATGCACATTTGTCTGTTCTCTAAGTTCAGTAGTTAGCCTTTTTCTTAAAACTGAACTGTGTCTATGGAAATGATTTCCATTCATGGACAGCCCAAATTTAGCTGGATATATGACAAAATTTATGAAGCAAGTTTTGTACACTGGGGGCCCACCCTTCTCCTGGGGCTGTGGAACATGATCTATGGGGGTAGAGGTGCATTCATAGCACAGAAATGATAAGTAGTTACTAGTGAGAGTAATTCTGATGAAATGTAGAATATAAATAGGGAAGGTTAAGTAATTTTCAAGAGAGTGAAGAAGTAAATGAAGTAACAATGTACTGCAAATACATTAGATTTTAGTCTTCAATATCTAACATTTTTGCTTTAGGAAATTATTTCCTTTAACCGAGAATGCAATGCTAATTGCATAAAATCTTGTATATATAAAAAGTAGTACTCCATTTCCCCAAGAAAAAAATTCAGGTATAACTTCTAGAGTAGTCAAGTTTCTTATTTTTAATTATAATTAGTCTTGGTTATCTCATTTCTTAGCTCTGTAATCTATATATGTAAATCAAAGAAACCTGCTTGAAAACATTACAATTTTAATACTTTATATATGTAAAGTGTCATTATTGAGAAAATATGTTCTTCCATGAGTGTCTGTGTCCCTTCTCCCTACCAACTAATATAGCAGGACAATACACTCTTTGAATTTTATTAGTAGATGATACACTACTGCAAATACTAATTCTTTTTTTATCCCCATGGTGACTTTGTGTGTACCTGTGAGTTGATTAGAATGCATCAACAACCTCTAAAAATTCACAGCAAGATTAGCTAGTCCTGGGCTTTCAATGAAGATTGACCATGTCTGTGTGTGTCAACTGATCCAACAAAACCTTGTTTGCAGAAACTCTTCAAACCGCTTCCTCAAAGGCTGCTACCACACTTGTGGCATCTTTTGCACTTGTTTCAAAGTAAAAATAGTAGCCGTCATCCATGCACAAGCTTGGGCTTATTTTGCAGACACCTGCTGTTCATTTGTCAGTCTTGTTATTCAGAACCACAAAAGGAAACCTCTCCTGTTCTTCCATATTTGCATAATATATGAATTCTTTCTTCCAGTTACTAAAGTTCTGGAAGCTTTTTTTTTTTTTTCTTTTATTATTATTATTATTATTATTATACTTTAGGTTTTATGGTACATGTGCGCAATGTGCAGGTAAGTTACATATGTATACATGTGCCATGCTGGTGCGCTGCACCCACCAACTCGTCATCTAGCATTAGGTATATCTCCCAATGCTATCCCTCCCCCCTCCCCCCACCCCACAACAGTCCCCAGAGTGTGATGTTCCCCTTCCTGTGTCCATGTGTTCTCATTGTTCAATTCCCACCTATGAGTGAGAATATGCGGTGTTTGTTTTTTGTTCTTGCGATAGTTTACTGAGAATGATGATTTCCAATTTCATCCATGTACCTACAAAGGACGTGATCTCATCATTTTTTATGGCTGCATAGTATTCCATGGTGTATATGTGCCACATTTTCTTAATCCAGTCTATCATTGTTGGACATTTGGGTTGGTTCCAAGTCTTTGCTATTGTGAATAATGCAGCAATAAACATACGTGTGCATGTGTCTTTATAGCAGCATGATTTATAGTCCTTTGGGTATATACCCAGTAATGGGATGGCTGCGTCGAATGGAATTTCTAGTTCTAGAAATGCAAATCAAAACCACAATGAGATACCATCTCACACCAGTTAGAATGGCAATCATTAAAAAGTCAGAAAACAACAGGTGCTGGAGAGGATGTGGAGAAATAGGAACACTTTTACACTGTTGGTGGGACTGTAAACTAGTTCAACCCTTGTGGAAGTCAGTGTGGCGATTCCTCAGGGATCTAGAACTAGAAATTCCATTCAAAGTTCTGGAAGCTTTGTGAATCATCGATAATAAAAGTAAGCAGGCAGCAAACAGAATCTCTGTAAAATGACGTCCTCAAGCTTTAGAATCACTCCTGACCTGACATGTCCCAGATCTGCATGGCAACAAAATATTTATCCACTTCCAAATCTTATTTAAAAATTTCACATCTATTGTCTTAAAGAGCTGTATATCACACTTATTAGTTAAAAATCTGTTTATAATTGAACTCCTCCCAACTTAACCATCTCCAAGGAGAATTACTTTAAAAAGTGATGAATTTCCTGCAATCATTAATCTCTAGAGCTTCAAGAACTCTGTAAAATATAAATGCACCATTGCATTTCTTTATACCTACCTATTCTTCTACAAGATTCTATGAATATCAGCATTTAGCTGAAGCAAAATATATAGCCCCAGGGAAAACCTAATAATAAGACTTTTGTTTACATGGCTGAGCATTTAGCCGTATGCAGGCTACCATACTAGCCATATCATCTAAAACAACTGGGAAGGGCTCACTCTTCTCCTTTCTCAGGTCACAGTTGACTGCAAAGTTTGCACTCAAGCCCAAGTCTGACCCCAAAGCTCTTGCTCTGAACTGTTACTCTATGATAAGTCTCTCTCTGCTCATAGTAAGTCCCACTATAGTATGTTAAAGATGATTAAGAGATCACAGTTTTCATGCTTCTGATATAGCAATATTTATACTTCAAAGAGCATTTAAGGGAGTTTAGAGAGCTGGAAACGTTATAGCTATATCTGGGCCAGAAAGAACAGACAGGTTTGGATAAACCCAACACCACATTTTATAATAGGCTTTTACAGTCTGGGTAAAGTGGCTCATGTTTGTAATCCAAACAATTTGGGAGACATAGGTGGGTGGATCACTTGAGTTCAGGAGTTCAAGACCAGCCTGACCAATATGATGAGAAACCCCAGCTCTACTAAAAATACACACAAACACGAAAGTGACCTGGGCATGGTGGTGGGTGCCTGTAATCTCAGCTACTCAGAAGGCTGAGGCAGGAGAATTGTTTGAACCCAGGAGGCAGAGGTCACAGTGATCCGAGATTGCACTACTGCACTCCAGCAAGGTGACAGCACAAGACTCCATCCCAAAAGAAAAAATAAAAAAAGACTGTCATAGCTTACTCAAGTGTAAACTTTAGATCTCAATAGACAGAGAAAGTTTATGGTTTACATAGATGGGAAGTTGCATCCATAGTCTAGAAGTGCACTTTCTGTATATTTACAGATAATTGTTCTTTATCAAAAAGGAAGAGTCCAGGTTTTATTTAAATGGTCAATCTATGTCCACAGGAAAGAGACAAAAGCATAGACATGCTCCTATCCAAAAAGCTAGTCTATAATTTATAAATCTCAATTGTTATATTTATATCTTTAAAATAGAGGGTCCAGGGTTTCTCAATCATAAAATAGAATTCAATATGCAATAAAATAGCAGTTTATCGTTTGTATGGCTCTGACAGTTATCTTTTAAATCAAAGAGAAATGTGAAGATTGGCAAAGACAGGAAGCCCACATACAGCCTATGACCCCAGATCCATCCCAAGAAAGGCATCAAGCTTATGTAAAGCCAGGAAGCTCTTATCCCTATCTAAGTTGATGAAGTTTGAAATTATAAAAGCCAGATATTTAGCATGAGAAAGTTATGAAAAATGCCAGAAATATAGCTAAGATTATATAATCAAGGATCTCACTAGGTATTCAATAAAAGTTTCTTTTTCAATTATGAGGTCAGCAATTTTTTTTTATTATTATACTTTAAGTTTTAGGGTACATGTGCACAGTGTACAGGTTAGTTACATATGCATACATGTGCCATGTTGGTGTGCTGAACCCAGTAACTCATCATTTAACATTAGGTATATCTCCAAATGCTATCCCTCCCCCCTCCCTCCACCCCACAACAGGCCCCGGTATGTGAGGTTCCCCTTCCTGTGTCCATGTGTTCTCATTGTTCAATTCCCACCTATGAGTGAGAACATTAAGTGTTTGGTTTTTTGTCTTTGTGATACTTTGCTGAGAATGATGGTTCCAGTTTCATCCATGTTCCTACAAAGGACATGAACTCATCATTTTTTATGGCTGCATAGTATTCCATGGTGTAGATGTGCCGCTTTTTCTTAATTCAGTCTATCATTATTGGACATTTGGGTTGGTTCCAAGTCTTTGCTATTGTGAATAGTGCCACAATAAACATATGTGTGCATGTGTCCTTATAGCAGCATGATTTATAATCCTTTGGGTATATACCCAGTAATGAGATTGCTGGGTCAAATGGTATTTCTAGTTCTAGATCCCTGAGGAATCGCCAAACTGACTTCCACAATGGTTGAACTAGTTTACAGTCCCACCAACAGTGTAAAAGTGTTCCTATTTCTCCACATCCTCTCCAGCACCTGTTGTTTCCTGACTTTTTAATGATTGCCATTCTAACTGGTATGAGATGGTATCTCATTATGGTTTTGATTTGCATTTCTCTGATGGCCAGTGATGATGAGCATTTTTTCATGTGTCTTTTGGCTGCATAAATGTCTTCTTTTGAGAAGTGTCTGTTCATATCCTTCACCCACTTGGTCAACAAATTATAAAACAGGAGAGCAGGGATATAAATAAGAACTTCTGCTGACATATTACCTCAACTAACTTTTATTTTTAGGTTAAAAGCTCTCAAGCATAAACCTGGAGATCATTTTTTTTTTGTTTTTGTTATTGTTTTTTAGAAAGTTAAGAATGTTTGGGTTGTTTTGAACAATGTCGCTCATATACAAGGAAGGTCTGAGCTTTGAAAGTTACAGTTTACCTACCTTAATGACAAGTGGAAGCCAGAGTTTACACAGGCATGGGGCATGCTCATATCAGGTCAAGTAATCAGTAATTATGTAGCAAAAACTAAATTTTGACCTCTTATTTTTGTAGTAAACATACAACTCTCTGTTTGAAAAAGTATTGTTACATATATATGAACTCTGGCTGCAGACCTGTATGCTCTTCTGTGAATTTTTTAGTTGCCATGTGTGTAAGATCCTTGCTGCATAAAGCCTGTGTCCTACTGTCTTGAACATAAATGAGCTTGCCCTGTCCCATAAGAGCAAGATAAATGAGCTTTTGATATTTTGATTTATTTTTGGAATTCTGCGCTTGTGTTTGCAGTTTTTCATTGTAGCTGATTATACTTTTTCCATAGTGGGTACCATTTTTGTTTTCTGACACTGTACATTCCCATTCCTAAATATGATTTTTTTTTGTTCTATTAAGCCCTAGCCTTATGAAAGTCTTCCTACTTGTAATGAAAATGACTGGTAGGTACAAACACCACACTTTTCCTTCAAGAATATGGCATTTATCTATGTGATTTATAAAGCCTAGCATGTCTACATTGAATACAGTGTGTGAAGTTAGCTGTAAGTATTCTTCTTTACACTGCACACATACATAAGTACACACATATATATCTGTATACATAAATAAAATATAGGAACACTGACCTACTTTGATTTGTATATTAACGTGAATTTATATACTGGGTGACAAAGTGGGACCCTGCCTCAAAACATACATATATATACGTATATATATGTTAGGGAGGGATAAATGTCTCAAAAGCTTTCACCTATCTGAGAGAAAGAAAAGGCCATTGTTCATACAAATTTAAATTTAGCATCTCAGTTCAAAAAAACTAGAATTCAGAAGATAGCTCCTAAGCTTTCTTATTCGTATGCAAGAATTTTAAAAATTCAAATGTGTGTATATGTGTCTGTTCATTCACAAACAAGAAGCTCACATTAGTGAACTGGTAGGATTAACCCAGAACTTATCAGAAAGTTCTAAATCTAGGACAAGGAAAGAAAGAGTTCAGTTTGCATACAGCTAGTAAGCTTGTGTTGATTTTCAATGATGGTCAAAGACAGCAGGTATAAAGGTAAAAAGAGTGTATTTCTCTTCAAGCAGTTTTCAATGTTCTTTTAGGAGAGATGTACAGTATTATAAAGAAACAAGTGGCCAATGTTTCTGAAACACATGGGTTACTTTATATGCAAAATAAACAAGGTATGTGAATATTCTTGCAGACATTGGAAATATTCTGCCTAACTGTATACAATCGACAAACTTTGATTTACATCAAAATTAGAGCAAAGCTAGGTTTGATTTACCTGGCACTATGCATGCCTGTTAAAGAAGAATAAACATAATCATAATAAAACTGAACAACCAGGATTGATGCAACCTAAAGGCTTATGGTACTACCTATGCATGTGCAGCACAGGATTTATATAGTGAGCAAGGACACCTCTATGTCCAATAAAGAAGAAAAAGGCCTATATTGATATAAATATAAGCTTTTATCAATTTACAGAGAAGTCAGGAGTGTTACACTAAAGACTCCATTATCTTTCCAAAATGAGCACAGAATGCTCTATTTTTTAGGAAGATATTGCAAAATTGAGCCAATTGTCATCAGGATTAGTGTAGAGCAAACAGAAAACCTAAGAACAAGAGAAGATATTTCCCAGCTGCACCAACAGAGCCTAAAATTCAGCATCTACAGGAAACTAACACATCAACAAGCAAAAAACAAATAACTATTAAAAGTACTGAAATTAATGAACAGACCTTTCTCTAAACAAGACATGCAAGTGGCTAGTAAATATATCATAAAATATTGATTAATTTATTCATGAATGCAAATGATTAATTTATTCATGAATGCAAATCAAAACCACAATGATATCCTATCTCACAATAGTTGGAATGCCTGTTATTTAAGAGTCAAAAAATTTTAAAAAAGACAGGTGCTAATGAAGCTGCAGAGAATAAAAAATATTTCTCCATTGGTGATGAGAATGCAGAAGAGTTCAGCCACTTAAAAAAGCAGGCTGAAGATTTCTCAAATAACTTAAAAAGAAGCTAACATTTCACACAGAAATTCTATCATTGGTATGTGTCCAGAAATGAAAAATACATCATCCCAACAAAAACATACATCCTTTCAAATCTTTAATGCAGCACTACACAAATTTGAAAAAACATGGAGTCAACCTAGGTGGAGTGGATAAAGAAAACTAGTATGCAGTTCATCAGTGGTAGATGAGATTAAAAAAAATGTTTCTATGCTCAAAGGAATACCATGCAGCAATAAAACAGAATGAAATGACATTTACAGCAACACGAATGCAGGCAGAGGCCATATTTATTACAGGAACAGAAAAAATACCACATGTTTTCATGTGTAAGCAGAAGATGAGAATTGAAATACATTCATATAAAAATGGAAGCAGCAGACACTAATGAAATGTAGAGAATAAAAAAAATGAAGTGAGCTAAAAAGCTACCTGTTGGATACCATGCCTACTAGCTGGTGATGAAATCCACACGGCATAACCCACTATCATGCAATAATTCCATGTAACAAACAAGGACATGTGATATTGGTATTCAAAAGAAAATAAAAATTTTTAGAAGGAACAAAAAAGATGAGTGTAGACATGCCCCATTTAAATGTAAATTTAAATAGGCTGGAAAATTTTTATGTGAAATGCACACCCATATTCAACCAAGAAAGAGACTGGTTTGACATAGTGAGCACATTGTTTCCATGGTCAAGGAAAGGAGATTGTGTTTGTGTGTGTGTGGTGTTACTTTTCTTTATATACATGTTCAAATATGTGTACATATATGCATTTATATATATATATATTCAAACAAGAAAAAAAGTGACGTCTCAAAAATTTATTTTTATCCAATGTTTGAAAGTCATCCCATATTAATACAGCCAAAAAACCCATCAATATGTATAAACATATTTACTCAAAAGGATTTCCTTACAAGCTAAACTTCTAAACAGTTTTAATGTAGTGGAATAAATATATTCATGGTCAAAGAGGGAGAATTTTGGAGTTTTCAAACCAGGCCGCAATGCATTCACACCCAGCAAAGAAAATTAGCACAGATCTTGCAGCTGAGAGTTTGCATTTTATACTCCAGAATAAAAAAGTACTAATGTGAATTGTCAGCTCATATCTATATTCAATAATATATGCATTCACATTGGCAGCAAAAACAATGTAATGATATGGGGAAAAAATAAGGTTTGTAAGTCTCTAGTTCCATTAAATTCTAGGTGAGAATGAGAACAAGATTGATCACATAAATTTTCTTACAATGGAAGAGAACATATTTTTATAAATCCTAGATGCTTGTATCTCACAAAAAAAGGGAAAGGTAAAGTTTATACATGCAAGTTTTAAGATACAAAAAATACATAGGTAGTATACTGCCAACTAATTTCTATACATGTACAATATAGTTGGGCTGACAATAAGAATATGCATTAGTCTTCAGGAAAACTGCACAACATATGCACTCCTCACAAATAAGTTCACATTAAGTAGCATTTAAGATTTATACAACTTGAAATTGTATATATATACATAAAAAACAGAGAAGAATTTGTAAAGCCTAAAAGGTCACAAGTGTATTATAATAACACTACATATAAGATTAATTCAGTAACCAAATCTCCACCCACACTAAGGGACACATTGTGCAACATTTACACAGCTGGGCATTTCATAACTTTCTCTAATAATAATGGCTGTCAGGCTGTATTCTGTCAGAAAACTATATTCATAAAAAAAGATTGAGGAGCACAGATATTACAGAACTAGAAAATTTACACCCATAGTAAGAAAAGAACAGTATCAAGATTTATAAATTGATAAACCCATGTATAATTTCAACATGAAGTCAAAGGTTGAGGAGAGGCAAAGACAAGGAATGGGAAGCAGAAAACTTCAGCAATCAGCACCCACTCATAGAATGATCAATATGAACAAATATCCACACTTGAAAATATATGGTCATACATAAGACTGAAACCAGATGGGTGATAGCAGTAGTGGATGGTAACACAATAAGGAAAGACATTATTAAAAAGAATAGCAGTGGGAGTTTTATACTAGTCATGTCATCCTTCCAATAACCTGTTAGCAAAGTACAGAGAGAGAAAATGGCTGATTGGAGGACAGGAAAATGATAACCAATTTTTCTTCAACCCCAACATCGGCATACCACAGAGCACTGAGAAGGCTCTCAGGGACCATGCCTCCAGACTGATACCTCTACTGAAAGATGCCAGACCTGCCCTGGCATAATAATGATGAAAAAACAAAAAAAACAGAAGCTAAAATATATTTTACAAATATTAAAATAAAAAAGAGCATCAATGCCAAATTTGATCTGGCACACATACATAAAAAATCATGCTGGGAAGTAAACGACAAGTCATTTCAAAATATAGGGTCTCAGGAGAAAACTGTAGTATAAAAGAAGAAAAAGAGAGCTTGCGGGATTTATGAAATGCATAAACACAATAATGTTACTCATCACAAGACTAACAAAACAAGAAAAAAATATAAAGGTAGAAATAACAGTTGTTAATTGATATCAGAGAGCTTTCCAAACTGGAATAAAAATGTAAATATTTAGGCATACAAAAGTCAGATTTTTTCAACCAGATTGATTTGTACAAAATGACACTAAAATATTTTGTAGTGAAGCTTTCAAAATTTTTAAAAAACAAAAAACACAACAGCCAGTCCTGAAAGCAGAAACACACACACACACACACACACATCACAAAAAATAAAATCACCTACATGACAGTCTTCAACAGCTAGCAGATTTGTCAGAAGAGACACTGCAATTAATGTGTGAGTGAGATAACATTTTAATATTAATAATAATATAAGAAAAAAATCCTGCCTAGAAGAGTAATGCACCCAGGAAAACTTTTTTCCAAAATAAAGGAAAGACGAAGTTTTCCAAATAAACAAAATCTGAGGAAGTTTATTGCCATAAGACCTATTGTATACGCCATGATAAGAGACAACTTCACGCTGGAAGAGTAGAACACTAATTAGTACTTGAACATATAAGAAAGGATAAAGATCACTGGTAAAATTAGTAAAATAAAGAACATTTTGATACTGTAATGGAAGTCTGTTAATAACATGTATCTTGAATGTGAAGTTGAAGACATAGAATGACTGCAAATAATAATGGCTGCTTTAATTTCACAAGGAATAAAAATTACATAATTATACATTTTAAAATAAACCTGTATAACTGTGTATATATATTATATATTGTATGTATGCATATATAAAATATCAAATATATAAAATGTGGAATAAATATATATTATATAATATATAGATGTATACACATACATTTTATTTGCTTAATTATATTATATATTATGTATATCTTATATTTAATACATTCTATATTATGTATGTGTTATATATGTTATATCTTATACAAGAAATATATACAATATTGTATATTATATGTTATATATTATATTCACACATATACACCATATACAATATATGTATAACTATTCATACCTATATATTTCTTTACTTTATTTATGTATTATGTATTATGTATTACATAGTATATAGTATATAGTATATATACATTATTATGTATTATATAGTATATAGTATATATAATACTATATATAGTGTTATATATATACATTATGTATTATGTATTATATAGTATATAGTATATATACATTATGTATTATGTATTATATAGTATATAGTATATAGTATATATAATACTATATATAGTATTATATATACATTATGTATTATGTATTATATAGTATATAGTATATAGTATATGTATATATAGTATATATATACTATATATGCACTTTATATAGTATATATATACTATATATGCACTTTATATAGTATATATAGTATATATACTATATATACACTATAAATAGTATATATACAATATATACACTATAAATACTATATATACTATACATACTATATATACACTATATATAGTATATAGATATGGTATATATAGAGTATATTGTATATAGCGTATAGATAGTATATAGATAGTATATATATATTATATATAGATATAGATAGTATATACTATATACTATATATACTATATACTATCTATATACTATATACTATATGTAGTATATAGATAGTATATAATTTGTATTATATATAATTTGTATGATATTATTATATATAATATGTTATACATATAAATATATAATATATATTTTTATATAAAATATAAAACATGTAAAGTATATCATATATATTTTATTTTTTTATATATATATATAATATATATGGTTGAGAATTGATCCAGAGCATAAAATTCAGAATTGGTTCAGGCAGTCAATTTCAACGATGTTATTATCAACATACAACCACCACGTAGTGACTCAAATATTTTTACATCAGCTTTGACTACACAGAAAATATAAAATGTTCAGCAAATACCACTACAGGAAACCATGAAACACACACATGCAAAGTTAAATAAGAGAGAAAGAAAAGAAAAAATGATTGGAAAGCACAACAAGGCACAATTTATAAAGTGGCCCTATTAAGTCTTCATCAAGCAATAATTACCTACAGTGGAAGGTGATAGTAAAACTACACAGTCAGGAGGCCTAGGGAGGCTGAGTAAGTAAAAATATTTTAAGTCTGTTTTGTCAGAGACTAGGAATGCAACTTCTTTTTATTTCTTTGCTTAAAACTATTGACAGAATTAAGCCACTTACAGAATGGGAGACCATTTTGAAAACTATGCATCCGACCAACTTCTAATATTCAGCATCTATAAAGAACTTAGAAAAGTATACAGAAACTAACAAATGAATGAACAACCTTATTAATAACTGGGCAAAGAAGTACACTTCTCAAAAGAAGTCATACATGTGGCCCACAAACCTGAAAACAAAGTTCAACATCACAGATCATCAAAGAAATGTCAATGAAAACCAAGGTGGGGTACCACTTCACAGCAATCCAAATGTCTTGTATTAAAAAGTCAAAAAAAGACAGATGCTGGTGAGTTTGTGGGAAAAAAAAGAAATGATTTTACACTGTTGGTGGGAGTGTAAACTAGTACAACCTTTATGAAAGAGAGTGTGGTGAGTTCACAGAGACCTAGACACAGAAATACCATTCAACTCAGCAATTCGATTACTGAATATATCGTGAAAAGGATAGCAAGTGTTCTATTATAAAGACACTTGCACGTGTATGTTCAGTACAGCACTATTCACATGGGCAAAGACATAGAATCAATCTAAATGGCCATTTAGATTGACATGATAGCCTAGATAGAGAAAATGTGGTACATATATGCCATGGAACACTGAAGCCATAAAAAAGAATCAGATCTTGTCCTTTTTAGGAACATGGTTGGAGAAAAAGGCCATTATACTTTGCAAACTAACACAGGAGAAGAAAAGTGAATAAATCATGTTCTCACTTATAACTGGAAGCAAAATAATGAGAAGACCTGGACACATAAAATGGAAGAATGCACACTGGCATCTACCAGAGGGTGGAGGATGGAAGGAAAGAGAAAAACAGAAACAGTAACTAATCATTACTAGGCTTACAACCTGTGTGATGAAATAGTCTGTAATGACAAACCCTCATGACACACTATGTAACAAACCTGCACATGACTCACATTTACCCCTGAACTCAATAAACTTTAAGTGTATTGAGTTCACATTTGTATTAAAAGACTGTATGCAGACTTAAATTACACTGCCTTGGAATATTTACTTCACCTATAAAAACAAAAAAGGCTGAAATTAAAGCAGCAGCAGAAGTCATTCGTGCAAACATAGACCAAAAAAGTCAGGTGTAGCTGTATTTAGAGGAGACAAAATAGAGTTCAGGTGAAAAACGGCAACAGGAGACAAAGAAGGACATTATATAGTGAAAAAGAGTCAACATGTCAAGATAATATGACAATTATACATATATATGCACCATATATTGAGACATGTAAATAAATAGAGCAAACATCGATAGATCTCAAGGGAGAAATAGACCACAATTCAATATCAGTAGGAGAATTCAACACCCCATCATCAGTGAAACACAGATTAACCAGGCAGATCATCCAAGTAAAACTACTCTTCAGCCCAAATGAATCTAGCAGTCCTTTATAGAATATTGCATCAATCAGTTGTAGAAACCCCATATTTTCTCAACTGCATGTGGCATATTCCTTAAAATAAATTCTATTCCAACACCAGAAGGCAAGTCTAAGCACATCTTAAAATAGAAATCATAATAAATATGCTTCCTTAACATAATGATGACTACATAAAAATTAAACAAACAATCAAGGGGTCAATAAAACAGTAATACGTGCAAATGTTTTCAATAAATAAACACGTATATCAAAAAAATCACCATATAAAAAAACAACCTAACATTATCCCCAAAATTAGCAGAAGAAATAGATTAGAACAACAATAAAATAATTCTGTTCTACAGTATAAAATATCAAGAAATTTAAGAGAAGCTTTAGTGAAAGAAACAAAAAATCGATACATGTTTAGGAAGGGTAACTAAGATGAAAGACAGAATGCTCAAACACCAAATGTAAACTAAAAAATTAACCACAGGAATGCAGATAGTCATAGTGACTAAAATTGACAACATCTGCAATTACTACAGTTGTTCTCATGTATAAGCAATTGCACACAAAAACCCAATTGGATAACTCAGAAGAAAGAATGCATTCCTTCATGTATACTTACTAAAATTCAATAATAAAAAATGGAAAACAAAACAGATCATGAATAAGAGAAGCTGGAAACCATCATCCTCAGCAAACTAACACAGGGAGGGAAAACCAGACACCACATGTTCTTGCTCATAAGTGGGATTTGAAAGATGAGAACGCTTGAACACAGGGAGGGGAACATCACACGCTGGGAATTGTTGGGGGATGGGGTGAAAGTGAAGTAAGCATTAGGACAAATACCTAATGCATGAAGGGTTGAAAATCTGCATGACAGGGTCATAGGTGAAACAAACCACCATGGCACATGTATACCTATGTAACAAACCTGCAGGCTCAGCATATGTATCCCAGAACTTGTAGTAAAGTTAAAAAATAATAATAAAATGAAAAATACATCCATAATAAAATAAATTATGTTATTACTAAACCTTAAATAAATTTTGGAAAAGACTTTTTGTATAATTCCAGAAATTAAGAAAGTGAAGAGAAAATAATATTTAATGATAGGTCGCTGTGTGATTTGAAGCACATAAACCCAAAAATAGTTTACATAGTTGATGAAGTTACCTTAACAAAAGACCATCCCATCCCAGCAACTTACACAAGTTATCAAAGTTAAACAATGTGCACATCTATAAAAGGAAAAGAAGCTTTCAGTGACTAGTAGATTGATTTATATCCTTTCTCATTCTGGCAAAAAGGAATATTTATTTTCCAATTGGCAGATCACACTCTACTCTTTAAGAGATATAGTCCTGAAGGGGGCCTGCTCCTCCACACCTGTGGATATTTCTTGTCAGGTGGAGATGACAGACTGAAAAAAGAAATAAGACACAGAGACAAAGTATAGACAAAGAACAGTGGGCCCAGGATGCCAGTGCTCAACATGCAAGGACCCTCAATGATGCTGGTCTGTGACTTCCCTCAGTATTTATTGACCATGATTTTTACTATCTTGGTGAGGGGAGTATGGAAGGACAACAGAGTGATGGTGGGGAGAAGGTCAGCTGGGAAACGTGAGCAAAGGAATCTGTATCATGAATAAGTTCAAGGACAGGTACTCTGCATGTGCATGTAGGATAGATTTATGTTTCACTTTACACAAATATCTCAGTGTAGCAAAGAGTAACAGAGGAGTATTGCTGCAAGCATATCTCACCTCCAGTCACAGGGTGGTTTTCTCCTATTTCAGAATAGAATGAATGGTCGGCTTTATACCTAGACCTTCCATTCGCAGGGATGAACAGGAGACAGAAGCCTTCCTCTTATCTCAACTGCAAAGAGGCCTCCCTCTTTCACTACTCCTCCACAGCACAGAGTCTTCATGGGTGTTGGGTTGGGGGATGTAAGGTCTTTCCTTTCCCATGAGGCCATATATCAGGCTGCCCCAGTGAGGGGATACCTTGGACAATATCCAGGTTTTCTTAGGCAGAGGACCCTGCAGCTTTCTGCCGTGCATTGTATCCCTGGTTAATAGACAATGCAGAATGGTGATGACTTTTACCAGGCATACTGCCTGCAAGCATATTGTTAACAAGGCACATCCTGCACAGCCCTAAATCCATTAAACCTTAATTCAATATAGCACATGTTTCTGTGAGCACAAGGTTGGGGCTAAAGTTACAGATTACCAGCATCTCAAAGCAGAACAATTTTTCTTAATACAGATAAAAATGGGTTTCTTATGTCTTCCTTTTCTACATAGACACAGTAACAATGTGATCTCTCTTACTTTTCCCCACATTTCCCTCTTCTTTTTGACAAAACAGCCATCATCATCATGGCCCACTTTCGATGGCCACTGTCTCTTTGGAGCTGCTGGGTACACCTGCAGACTAAAAACAGACAGAAGAGGCACACAAGGATTAATACAAAACTTACAATAGTGGAACTTCTGATGGTTTAACCCAAGTGATCGGGTTAAGATTTCTGTGGCCATCAGCAGTTTCTGCGATTGCCTCAATTTCTGACACCAAATTTAAATGGACTTTTGATTCCTCAAACATTTGAAGTAAAAAAGAATCTTTCGGATCTATTCAGAACTGTTTTCATAAGTCAGTTAAAACTTGGATGGATGGTGAAGACTCCCACAATCAGTCCATGGGAACAGGAATCCACATGCTCTCTCTAGTAGAATATGGTGCTACCAATTAAAAGTTGTATCAGTGGAAGTAAATCACCTACAATTTTCATAGGTTATAGTTTGGGAATCTGGGTTCATAACTATTTTTCCTACAACTAGCATATAAGGGGACTTTACACAACTTTGCAAAGGAATTGTCAGACTGGAATTTAGGTCGATAGTATAAAACAGTTTATGATCTCTTGTTCTTATAGCTTGATTTCCAGACCAAATTCTAATGCGGTGTGAGGCCACAGTAAGCTTCCAAAGTTCCAGGTGCTCAGGACCAGTAATAGGAATAACTTTGGTGGAGGTGATGAGATTCCCTTTTCACCCTATTCCCAAGGGTAGAGACTGTAGACTTTGGTACTTATTTTTATCTAAATCTTCTGTTAAGTAACTGTTCACAGCTGGACTCACATGTGCACTGGGACACAACTGAATTTGTCCTGTGGAATTGCAGTAGAATTGACCTCGAGGTGCCCAATCTATAATATGTCTGAATTCATTGTTTTGTAACGTCACCACACTATCAACCACACATTCTTCCCAAACTAAAACTTCTGGGCCTTTTGATCCTTTGGGAATTTCCTTGGGTCAAGGCTTCCCCTTAGGCCTACCTTTTAATGATCTTTGTTAAGAAGGGTCCTGCAAATAATTTACCTGTTGCCTGAGTAACATTCCACTTACTATGTGATAACTAAATCTACTGGTGGCACTGACAGTAGGTGCTTCTACCAACCAATTTTGGGTTGCAGATGTTAAGCATCCTGGTGCTCTTCCTAGGCAAATAGGAGAAAAATGATACTCAATGGAAATATTCATCATTGTTCCTTCTTCCTCGGGTTAAGCAGGGCAACAATTATCTGTGGGTCTAGGTTCCCATGCACTATTATTAACATATACTTCAATAGGATTATCCACACATGCAACTGCCTTTGTTAAGTGTTGGAAAGGCACATAGGCCCAGTAAGTATTATTAGCTGCAGCTGCTCCTGCAGACATGGGGAGACTTACCACAGTTGGTACAATCATCACAGCAACAATCAGCGTATTCTCTGGAGTTCGTGTCACCTTTGTGTTCTCTAGGCTTTTTTCAGCTAACTGTGTCAGATTCTTAATTGTGCCCACATTACTAGCTCCACTTTCCTGGTGGATGGCAAATTCTCCTATTCTTCAGTTATCCCCATTTTCTTTCTCATATAAGGGGAGTTGGGTCCATGTAGTTTAACTCCTTCCTTCATGTCTTTTAACATTTTCATGGTGAAGCGTTCACATGCAGCAATAGCCGCCGCAGGTGCTCCTGCTGGAGCGCCTTTCCCGGTCAGTACAGATTGTAAAATTACCAGGAACTGCCATGCTTCAAGACCCCCGGATTTTCTAGCTTCATCAAGGTGACCAAGTGCAGTGTGCTACATTGTCCACTAGGTGTTGGTGGTGGATTAAATCTGATAGTGGGTGGCTGAGGATACAGCACCATGCCCTGTGATGCTGATGGGTTATACAATACTGCTGTGGGTTTCTGGTAAGCTGTCATGCTATTTGGTGTGGAGACACCACTTGAGGTCTCTACTGAACTCCTGGAGGTGGCTGATACTGAAGCTCAGCTAGAAGCCAGTATTGATAATTTAGTGGCAATTGGGTTTTATTTTCTACCAGCTAATATTGTGGATATTGCATCTGGATTGGCATTGCTGAGATAGAGACTCCATCATTTTCTATTTGATATTCTATTGGGGTTTTTACTTCTCTAATGTGCATTTGAGGTTGTAATATTACAGGTAACTGAACTGCAGGAGGAGGAGTTAGCCATCATGGTTTACATTCTGATAGCCCCAATAATTCTGGACTTTTCCTCCACAGTTTTGATAATTCAGGTATACTATCTCCTGTAATTGATTGTAGTCAACATTTTGCATTGGCTGAGCCATTACAGACTCTGCACATATTTACAATATGAACTTTCCATTCCTTTCTTGAAATCTGTCCCTGCCTCTCTTTACAATCTGTTAAACAGCTTTCAGGGACATCAGAAACTGAAATGCTATCTTCCGTTTGAACCAGTTCTAAAGCTGCATTAATAAAGCCCCAATCATTTCACAGTGTAAGTGGGATGATTTTATGTTCACTATTTGCCTGTTTTAATTCTTTGCCAATTTTTCCCAATCTTTTAGACATAAAGCTCCTTGTTTTGGAAACAATGGGCAGAATTTTTCTATTGTTTCAAATAGCATAATTAGATTTTCTGTGGAGGCTCTGACTCTCCCTCTTCTTAAAAATTTTTTTAATAAAGCTGAGATAAGAGGCATATTTACTTTCAGTTTGTCCCATTTTTACCCTGGGTTCCTCCAAGTGCACAAGCTTACCGAAAGCCTGACCATGGATGTACTCAGGAATCTCTTATCAACTTGTCCACAATGATCTCGTTCTATCATATCTTCACCTTAGAGAAAGGAACACATGTTTGGTGCCAGATGAAGGGGGCATGCACCTCCACACCTGTGGATATTCTTCATCAAGTGGAGATGAGAGACTGAGAAAAGAAATAAGACTCAGAGAGAAATATAGAGAAAGAACAGTGGCCCAGGAGACCGGTGCTCAACATGCGAGGACCCACAATGGCACTGGTCTCTGAGTTCCCTCAGTATTTGTTGATCAGTATTTTTAGTATCTTGATGAGGGGAGTGTGCAAGGGCAATAGGGTGATGGTGGGGAGAAGGTCAGTAGGGAATCATGTGAGCAAAGAATCTTTATCATGAATATATTCAAGGAAATATACTGTGTCTGGATGTGCACGTAGGCTAGATTTATGTTTCAGTTTACACAAACATCACAGTGTAGCAAAGAGTAACAGAGATTACTGCCAGAATATCTCACTTCCAGCCACAAGGTGGTTTTCTCCTATCTCAGAATAGAATGAGTGGTCAACTTAAACCTAGACATTCCATTCCCAGGGATGAGCAAGGGACAGAAGCCTTCCTCTTATCTCAAGTGCAAAGAGGCCTCCCTCTTTCACTACTCCTCAGCACAGACCCTTCATGGATGTTGGGCTGGGGTATTATGTAAGGTCTTTCCTCTCCCATGAGGCCATATCTCAGGCTGTCTCAGGTGGGAAATCTTGGACAATATCCAGGCTTTCTTGGGCAGGGGTCCCTGCCACTTTCTGCAGTGCATTGTGTCCATGGTTAACAGAGAATGGAGAATGGTGATGACTTTTACCAGGCGTACTGCCCGAAAAAATATTGTTAACAAGGCACATCCTGCACAGCCCTAAATACATTAAACCTTGATTTAATATAGCACATGTTTCTGTGAGCACAGGGTTGAGGCTAAATTTACAAATTAACACCATCCCAAAGCAGAACAATTTTTCTTAGTACAGGTCAAAATGGAGTTTCTTATGTTTTCCTTTTCTACATAGACACAGTAACCATCTGATCTTTCTTTTCTTTCCTCACATAGTCCCAGTAATGATATACTATGTTTAAGTAAGCATTGATATAATTTATTTTATATTAGGTTATTTTGGTAATATGTACACTCAATTATAATAATCACTCATTGAAGAGGTAATTTTATCATTTGAAAACTTATGGAAACATTAATATTAACATTTCTGATTACACACACACAGACACACATACAAACACACACAAAGTGGTTGAATCAGTATTGGCAAGTATCTCATTAAAGAATTCCTCTGCATCTGGTGATTCCACAGCTGAATTATACCAAATATGTGAGGAGAACTTCAATCAATTCTTCTCAAACTCTTTCCCTTAAGAGTTAAAGTGGACAAGATCACCAAATAGGATCAGCTCTGGTCTTCAGATCCCAGGGAGATCAGTGCAGAAGGTGGATGATTCCTGCATTTCCAACAGAAGTAACTGGTGCATCTCACTTGGACAAGTGGGACAGTCAGTGCAGCTCATGGAGTGGGGGCCAAAGCACAAAAGTCTGAAAATTCCAAAGACTCAGAATTCCTCTTCTCCTCCAAAGGATCACAACTTCTCACCAGCAAGGGAACGAAACTGGATGAATAATGAGTTTGATATGTTAACAGGAATAGGCTTCAGAAGGTGGGTATAACAAAGACCTCTGTGATAAGGAACATGTTCTAACACAATGCCAGAAAGCTAAGAACCTTGAAAAAAGGTTACATGAATTGCTAACTAGAACAACCAGTTGAGAGAAGATAAATTACCTGATGGCACTGAAAAACACAGCATGAGGACTTCATAAAGCATTAACAAGTATCAACAGCTGAATTGATCAAGCAGAGAAAATATATCAGACATTAAAGATAAACTTAATGAAATAAAGTGAGAAGTGGAGATTAGAAAAGAAAAGCATAAAAGGAATGAACAAAGCCTCCAAGTAATATGGAACTATGTGAAAAGACCAAATCTACATTTGATTGGTGTACCTGAAAGTGACAGGGAAAATGAAATCGAGATGAAAAACACTCCTCAGCACATTATCCAGGAGAACTTCCTCAACCTACCAAGACAGGCCAACATTCAAGTTCAGGAAAAACAGAGAACACCACAAACTTATTCCTTGAGAAGAGCAACCCAAGACACACAATCCTCAGGTTCATCAAGGTTGAAATGAAGGAAAAAATGAGAAGGTGAGGTTACCCACAAAGGAAAGCCCATCAGAATAACAACAGATCTCTTTGCAGAAACCCTAAAATCCAGAAGAGAATGGGGGCCCATACTCAACATTCTTAATGAAAAAATGTTCAACCCAGAAGTTTATATCCAGCCAAACTAAGTTTCATAAGCAAAGGTGAAATAGAATCATTTACATATAAGCAAATGCTGAGAGATTTTGTCACCACCAGGCCTGCCTGCAAAAGCTAGCAGAAGGCAAGAAATAACTAAAATCAGAGCAGAACTGAAGGAAATAGAGACACAAAAAACCCTTCAAAAAATCAATGAATCCAGGAGCTGGTTTTTTGAAAGGATCAACAAAATTGATAGACCGCTAGCAAGATTAATAAAGAAAAAAAGAGAGAAGAATCAAATAGATGCAATAAAAAATGATAAAGGGGATATCACCACCGATCCCACAGAAATACAAACTACCATCAGAGAATATTACAAACACCTCTATGCAAATAAACTAGAAAATCTGGAAGAAATGGATAAATTCCTCAACACATACACCCTCCCAAGACTAAACCAGGAAGAAGTCGAATCTCTGAATAGACCAATAACAGGAGCTGAAATTGTGGCAATAATCAATAGCTTACCAACCAAAAAAAGTCCAGGACCAGATGGGTTCACAGCCGAATTCTACCAGAGGTACAAGGAGGAGCTGGTACCATTCCTTCTGAAACTATTCCAATCAATAGAAAAAGAGGGAATCCTCCCTAACTCATTTTATGAGGCCAGCATCATCCTGATACCAAAGCCTGGCAGAGACACAACAAAAAAAGAGAATTTTAGACCAATATCCTTGATGAACATTGATGCAAAAATCCTCAATAAAATACTGGCAAACAGAATCCAGCAGCACATCAAAAAGCTTATCCACCGTGATCAAGTGGGCTTCATCCCTGGGATGCAAGGCTGGTTCAATATACACAAATCAATAAATGTAATCCAGCATATAAACAGAACGAAAGACAAAAACCACATGATTATCTCAATAGATGCAGAAAAGGCCTTTGACAAAATTCAACAACCTTCATGCTAAAAACTCTCAATAAATTAGGAATTGATGGGACGTATCTCAAAATAATAAGAGCTATTTATGACAAACCCACAGCCAATATCATACTGAATGGGCAAAAACTGGAAGCATTCCCTTTGAAAACTGGCACAAGACAGGGATGCCCTCTCTCACCACTTCTATTCAACATAGTGTTGGAAGTTCTGGCCAGGGCAATTAGGCAGGAGAAGGAAATCAAGGGTATTCAATTAGGAAAAGAGGAAGTCAAATTGTCCCTGTTTGCAGATGACATGATAGTATATCTAGAAAACCCCATTGTCTCAGCCCAAAATCTCCTTAAGCTGATAAGCAACTTCAGCAAAGTCTCAGGATACAAAATCAATGTGCAAAAATCACAAGCATTCTTATACATCAATAACAGACAAACAGAGAGCCAAATCATGAGTGAACTCCCATTCACAATTGCTTCAAAGAGAATAAAATACCTAGGAATCCAACTTACAAGGGATGTGAAAGACCTCTTCAAGGAGAACTACAAACCACTGCTCAAGGAAATAAAAGAGGATACAAACAAATGGAAGAACATTCCATGCTCATGGGTAGGAAGAATCAATAAACAGCATGGTACTGGTACCAAAACAGAGATATAGATCAATGGAACAGAACAGAGCCGTCAGAAATAATGCCACATATCTACAACCATCTGATCTTTGACAAACCTGAGAAAAACAAGAAATGGGGAAAGGATTCCCTGTTTAATAAATGGTGCTGGGAAAACTGGATAGCCATATGTAGAAAGCTGAAACTGGATCCCTTCCTTACACCTTATACAAAAATCAATTCAAGATGGATTAAAGACTTAAATGTTAGACCTAAAACCATAAAAACCCTAGAAGAAAACCGAGGCAATACCATTCAGGACATAGGCATGGGCAAGGACTTCAGGTCTAAAACACCAAAAGCAATGGCAACAAAAGCCAAAATTGACAAATGGGATCTAATTAAACTAAAGAGCGTCTGCACAGCAAAGGAAACTACCATCAGAGTGAACAGGAAACCTACAAAATGGGAGAAAATTTTCACAACCTACTCATCTGACAAAGGGCTAATATCCAGAATCTACAATGAACTCCAACAAATTTACAAGAAAAAAACAAACAACCCCATCAAAAAGTGGGTGAAGGACATGAACAGACACTTCTCAAAAGAAGACATTTATGCAGCCAAAAGACACATGAAAAAATGCTCACCATCACTGGCCATCAGAGAAATGCAAATCAAAACCACAATGAGATACCATCTCACACCAGTTAGAATGGCGATCATTAAAAAGTCAGGAAACAACAGGTGCTGGAGAGGATGTGGAGAAATAGGAACACTTTTACACTGTTGGTGGGACTGTAAACTAGTTCAACCCTTGTGGAAGTCAGTGTGGCGATTCCTCAGGGATCTAGAACTACAAATTCCATTCGACCCAGCCATCCCATTACTGGGTATATACCCAAAGGACTATAAATCATGCTGCTATAAAGACACATGCACACGTATGTTTATTGCGGCATTATTCACAATAGCAAAGACTTGGAACCAACCCAAATGTCCAACAATGATAGACTGGATTAAGAAAATGTGGCACATCTACACCATGGAATACTATGCAGCCATAAGAAATGATGAGTTCATGTCCTTTGTAGGGACATGGATGAAATTGGAAATCATCATTCTCAGTAAACTATCGAAAGAACAAAAAACCAAACACCGCATATTCTCACTCATAGGTGGGAATTGAACAATGAGAACACATGGACACAGGAAGGGGAACATCACACTTCGGGGACTGTTGTGGGTTGGGGGGAGGGGGGAGGGATAACATTGGGAGATATACCTAATGCTAGATGACGAGTTGGTGGGTGCAGCGCACCAGCATGGCACATGTATACATATGTAACTTACCTGCACATTGGGCACATGTACCATAAAACCTAAAGTATAATAAGAATAATAATAATAATAATAATTACAATAAAAGAAAAAAAAAACCAGAAAAAAAAAAAAAAAAAGAAAATGGCCATCCTTCCCAAGGTAATTTACAGATTCAATGCCATCCCCATCAAGTTACCAATGACTTTCTTCACAGAATTGGAAAAAACTACTCTAAAGTTCATATGGAACCAAAAAAGAGCCCGCATCACCAAGTCAATCCTAAGCCAAGAGAACAAAGCTGGAGGCATCACACTACCTGACTTCAAACTATACTACAAGGCTACAGTAACTAAAACAGCATGGTACTGGTACCAAAACAGAGATATAGATCAATGGAACAGAACAGAGCCGTCAGAAATAATGCCACATATCTACAAGTATCTGATCTTTGACAAACCTGAGAAAAACAAGAAATGGGGAAAGGATTCCCTGTTTAATAAATGGTGCTGGGAAAACTGGATAGCCATATGTAGAAAGCTGAAACTGGATCCCTTCCTTACACCTTATACAAAAATCAATTCAAGATGGATTAAAGACTTAAATGTTAGACCTAAAACCATAAAAACCCTAGAAGAAAACCTAGGCATTACCATTCAGGACATAGGCATGGGCAAGGACTTCATGTCTAAAACACCAAAAGCAATGGCAACAAAAGCCAAAATTGACAAATGGGATCTAATTAAACTCAAGAGCTTCTGCACAGCAAAAGAAACTACCATCAGAGTGAACAGGCAACCTACAAAATGGGAGAAAATTTTCACAACCTACTCATCTGACAAAGGGCTAATATCCAGAATCTACAATGAACTCCAACAAATTTACAAGAAAAAAACAAACAACCCCATCAAAAAGTGGGCGAAGGACATGAACAGACACTTCTCAAAAGAAGACATTTATGCAGTCAAAAAACACATGAAAAAATGCTCACCATCACTGGCCATCAGAGAAATGCAAATCAAAACCACAATGAGATACCATCTCACACCAGTTAGAATGGCAATCATTAAAAAGTCAGGAAACAACAGGTGCTGGAGAGGATGTGGAGAAATAGGAACACTTTTACACTGTTGGTGGGACTGTAAACTAGTTCAACCCTTGTGGAAGTCAGTGTGGCGATTCCTCAGGGATCTAGAACTACAAATTCCATTCGACCCAGCCATCCCATTACTGGGTATATACCCAAAGGACTATAAATCATGCTGCTATAAAGACACATGCACACGTATGTTTATTGCGGCATTATTCACAATAGCAAAGACTTGGAACCAACCCAAATGTCCAACAATGATAGACTGGATTAAGAAAATGTGGCACATATACACCATGGAATACTATGCAGCCATAAAAAATGATGAGTTCACGTCCTTTGTAGGGACATGGATGAAATTGGAAATCATCATTCTCAGTAAACTATCGCAAGAACAAAAAACCAAACACCGCATATTCTCACTCATAGGTGGGAATTGAACAATGAGAACACATGGACACAGGAAGGGGAACATCACACTCTGGGGACTGTTGTGGGGTGGGGAGAGGGGGGAGGGATAGCATTGGGAGATATACCTAATGTGAGATGACGAGTTGGTGGGTGCAGCGCACCAGCATGGCACATGTATACATATGTAACTTACCTGCACATTGCGCACATGTACCATAAAACCTAAAGTATAATAATAATAATAATAATAATAATAATAATAATAATAATAATAAAAGAAAGAAAAAAAAAGAATGAATTTAGAGCAAAAAGAAGCTGCAAATCTCACAGATCTGCTAGGATATTTTTTAAATAAGTTACATGAGAGATGAGTGTAAGGAGAGGCACCATGGAGTTTCTCTACCACTGTGAGAAGAGGAGGATATTCTACAAGATCTTGTTAAATATGTTTTCTAATTCTTACCATCAGGACTTTAAAAAATAAATTAAAAGATGTACTCTATATTACTAAGTATCAGAAAATAGATGTCAAATGTGAAAGACGCATGTGCTAATACAAAAATGTGCAGAATGTAAATGTAAGTTTAATATAGACATTGTATTTAATGCATTAGTCATATTTATTTGCAGATGTCATCCAAAGGACTTAAATAATAAGCACACTTTAATAAATCTAGCAAATAACATCATATTCCTAACTGTGCTCATCATATCTTTATCCTCTTTACCAAGGAGTATGTTCAAACTGGCTGATGTTAAATAAATTTCACGTATTCATGTTTAAAAAAAAAAAAAAGAGCTCCTGAAGGAAGCACTAAACATGGAAAGGAACAACCAGCCACTTCAAAATACTAAATTGTAAAGATCATTGACACTATAAAGAAATTGCTTCAACTAATGGGCAAAATAACCCACTGGCATCATCATAACAGGGTCAAGTTCACACATAACATTATTAACCATAAATGTAAACAGGCTAACTTACCCAATTAAAAGACACAGACTGGCAAATTGCACAGAGTCAGGACTCACTGGTCTTTCGTATTCAGGAGACTCAGCTAATTGGGTGTCTGAGAAAGAAGAATCACCTATACCTGGGCGTCAGAAAATTGTAGCGCACCAAGATCGCACCAATACACCTCACCCTGGGAAACAGTCTGACATTCTATTTTTTAAAATAGAAAAGAAAGTATAGAAAAGAAAAGAAAAGAAAAAAGAGATCCAATCAAGTAACAACTGAGATTTACTACTTATTGACTTTTTGTAGCCATTTATCACAACTCTGCTTTGAAGTTACTTTACAAAACCTGTTAAATACAATGACTCATAAATTTTAAAGTTACTATAACCTCTTTAGAGATGAAAGGCTTTTCATTTTTAGTTTTGTTATTTTAAATTTATTTTTACTTTAAGTTTGAGGGTACATGTGGAGGACATGCAGGTTCATTTCGTAAGTAAATATTTGCCATGTTGATTTGCTGCACCTATCACTCTATCACCTAGGTATTAAGTCCCACATGCATTAGCTATTTCTCCTGATTCTCTCCCATCCTCCACTCCCTGGCAGGCCCCACTGTGTGTGTTTTGTATTTATGTGTCATGTGTTCTCGATATTCAGCTCTGATTCATGTGTGAGAAAATGTACCGTTTGGCTTTCTGTTCCTGTGTTACTTTGCTGAGGAGGATGGTTCTGGCTTTATCCATGTCCTTGCAAGAGACATGATCTAATTGCTTTTTAAAGCTGCAAGTATTTCATGGTGTAGATGTACCACATTTTCTTTATCTAGCCTATAATGCTCTCCGAGCAAAGTGGGCATTTAAGTTGATTCTATGCCTTTGGTATTGTAAATTGTACTGCAGTAAACATACACATGCCTGTATCTTTCTAATAGAATGATTTGTGTTTTGAGAGTATGTAGCCAGTAATAGCATTGCTCAGTCAATGGTATTTCTAGATCCTTGAAAAATTACCACACTGTCTTCCACAGTGTCTGTACTAACGTACTTTCCCACCAACAGTTTAGAAGTCTACCTGTTTCCCCACAGCCTTGTCAGCTTCTGTTATTTATTGACATTTTAATAGTCACCATTCTGACGGGCCTGAGGTGGTATCTCGTTGTGATTTTGATTTGCATTTCTCTACTGATTAATGATGTTAAGCTTTCTAAGACAAAAAACTTTTTAAGAGAAAATAGATCAACAAAAAACTCCAGATGATTTCTCAAAGACACCACATACAAGGTTTAATTAGATTTGCTAACAAACATTCATGATGCCATGATGAATAGTTTTAGTGACAAAATTTAGAACTTACTTAAATGAGATTAGCATCTATTTTACAATAAATGCGACACATTCCTCAGGAGTTTGAAAGACCAATAACTCTTTTCTTACTCTAAACTGGTCTTCAAGTATTAGCTCTTCAATACCCATTTCACCTGAGTTTTGAACACTATTCTAGAAAAAGAAAATTATTATTTGCCCAACTTATAAGATGGAGATAGAAAGAGGCAAGAAGCTTTGATAGGAAAGAGTTGGTGAAAAATCAGGACTTCTGTTAAATTTCCACCAACCTTTCTTTTCAAATGGTTTCTTATTTCTTAATAAGAGCTGTCCAGACTAGTAAATTTTAAAGTATTTTTCATCTACAAGATACAAATATATTTGCATGTTTTAGCCATGGGAAAAGGAGGTTACCATGGCACTAGTGGAGAGGTCGGAAGTGCAGCTCAACATCCTACAATGCGCAGCAAATAATTCTCACAACAATAAATTATCTGAGTACAAAATGTCAAAATCCAGTGTTCAGAAATCTAGTTCTGTATGCAAGTTCTATAATCTATTAAAGTAATGCTAAGCTGAAGCCCAAAGCCATATATTTCAGATATATATTCTCACAGAACTTTATGTAAGTAAGAGATGAGATGGTTCAATGTAAAAACCACTCTCTTAAAGTTGATTTTTAAAAAGTCTCCAAATATAATAATTTCCAGAAAAGGGTAGAAATGTACCAAAATATAAGAAACCGAATTATCAGCAGTCTAAGTTTCAAATGAAGTAAGGTAGTTAAAGAAAATTAGTTATTTTTTTTTTTTTGTCATGGAATACTTTGGGAATCATTTTGCCAAACATACATATCTGTGGCCAGTGGTGTCTTCGTCCAAGTTTTGCTTGGGCTTGCTAAGCTTTTTCTATCCACTCTGCCCAGTAGGCTGCACTCAGCTTGCATTACCAGCCTGGATTTCATACCTGCCAAGATCAAGCATAGCAAACATTGGCTTGGGGTAAATAAGTGAGTGTGGGCTCTGGCCACTACACACACTGAGCCATGCCAGCTATGATGAGGCAGGCAGTTTTGAGTGCCAGCAGGACGGTGAGCACACTGAGAACTGAGCTGGAGTTTTGTTTTTTTTTTTAATTAACTGCCTGTTTCACTGTGGCTAGTGAGCCTTACCTCTTCTCCTTTCCCAGGCATTGTGAAGACCCTGTTTCTCTAGCTGTGCTGCTGCAAAGTCACTAGACAGATAAACTCCAGTGGTAAAACATGTTTTACCTTGAAAATTAAGAAATGATGTAATGCATGTCTCAATTAATTGAATAAATGTTTTTGTTTCTTGCTTCTGTAATATGATTCCCCTGCACAGACCTCCCCTTGTCCCACAAAATGCTTAAAAGGTAACTTAACTCTTTGTTCAGGGTTCAGTTATTTGGATGTTAATCCAAATTGGGCCAGTGCACCCAAATAATTAATATACTCCTCAACCCCATTGCCATCGGTCTCTCTGATTCTTTAAAAAATCCCACTACATTTCTGAGGGCTCATCTGGGATTGGAGACTAATGCTTTACTGTCTCCTTTGTCTGCCGGACTAGAGCCTCAGGGCTGTGGGAGACCTGGTATCCAAGATGTGTTGTATTGGAGCTTCACCCAGATGGAGACTGTCTCTCCCCATGTCCCATAGACCTGCCTGACATTGCAACAGAACAGGGGACGGGGCTGCAGGATGATGCCAGGAACCACAGCAAGGAGGAAGGGCCCAAGACAAGAAGCTCATCCCGTAAGGATGAAGGGAAGTTTGATCACCTCCTGGGGACTGACCACAAATCTAACCCAGTGTGACTGGGTATGGGAGAAGTGGCCTGCCAGTTTGGATGAACCTCATGTCCCCAGTAACAAAGTGAAAGGGGTTCTGTAGATGTGGAGACATAAATGGGGAGTGTGTGGGTGGGTGCGAAACTACCCAGGATACAAGACAGGCTTGTTTCATCTGGTAAGTGTCCTGGCGTAGAAGTGGTGTGTGTATGTGTGTGAATGTGGTAGCCTAACTAGGCTCACCTGGTACATGAGGGAGGCTCTTTTTGTCTGATAAGGAGTCCTGGGAAAGGGTAGTGTTGTGAAAGTGTGTGAAAGAGATGGTCTTGGGAAAGGCAATGCAGAGAGTGACATGGGGAGGCATAGATTCCTTACTGTAGGCTGTGTGCTGTGAGGCAAGTGTGGGGGAAATTAGACCTAGGACATTGCATAGAGCTGATAAAATGAGTTTGCAGCTGCAGTAGGCTGTGACAGGGGAAGGCACATTCCTGGCTAAGCTGTATTTAATCTCTCTCTCTCTCTCTCTCTCTCTCTATATATATATATATATATATACACACACACACACACACATATATACACATATGTATATACATACATTTATACATACACACACAAACACACACACACACGGCTGAAAATTCCCCAAACATGAGAAAAAAAAATGAATCTACAGGTTCAAGTTCCAGAAGGGCAAAAATCTAATATCAGAAAATAGTCAAAGATAGCCACATCAAGAAACTTTATTGTCAGTGAAGAGCCAAGAAAAGCAGAATTGTAAAAAAAGGAATAGAAAATAATTTGTTATTTGGAAGGGAGTTTTGCTTAAAATTAACAGATGACTGTTCAGCACAAACCGCAGAAGTCAGAAAGCAGTAGGATGAGAATGTTTAAATAGAAAAAAGCTGTCAAACAAGAAATCTGTATCTGCAAAATGATCTTCCAGCCAAAATGCCCAGAAAAGAAAAAGCTAATGAAATTTGTTACTAACAATTCTGCACAAGGGTTGCTGGGAGGAAGACCATCAAGTTAAAACAAAAGGACATTAGAGAGTAATTTGAAGCCATAGGAAGAATTAAATCTCTAAAGAAAATTGCCATTATTGTTACCACACTGGCAAACACAACTATTACTATTACAATTCAAGTAGAAAAATATTACATAAGACCATTACAAATCTATTTAAATGGACACCCAGTGTATGCAGACATAATCTGAGGTATTATAAATTGTAGAATACCGAAAAGTACAAAAGCCTCCCAAGGGGCTGGAATTACAGGCAAGCACCACCACAGCCAGCTAATTTTGTATTTTTATTAGAGACAGGGTTTCACCATATTGGCCAGGCTGGTCTTGAACTCCTGACCTCTGGGGTTACAAGTGTAAGCCACCATGCTAGGCCCATTCATATTTTTATGTATTTTTTTCTGCCTCTTCTTTGGCACTTATGTGGCACTCACGTTTCATGAATTGGTAAATTTAATGGTACATACTCTTTAGGTGAAAAAACCCAAAAAACAGCCCAAAAAACATCTCATTTTGGGCTGTTTCAATTTTTATATCTTCAGATTTACTGAATCTTCACCTGTTCAATCTGTTGTTAAAGTTATTTACTATTTTTTTAAAATCCAAGTCATTGTACTCCTTATCACTAAATTTTCCACATTTTACTTTTAAATTTGTCTTGTAGTGGGATTTTTTAAGGAATCAGAGAGACTGATGGAGTTGAGGAGGATACTTATTATTTAGGTGCACCAGCCCAGTCAGATTAACATCCAAAGGACTGAGCCCTGAAGAAAGAGTTAAGTTACCTTTTAAGCATTTTGTGGGGCAGGGGGAGATCTGTGCAAGGGAAAGCATATTACAGAAGCAAGAAACAAAGATAGTTATTCAATTAATTGAGACATGCATTACATCATTTCTTACTTTTCAAGGAAAAACATGTTTTATGTCTTGAGTTTATCTGTCTAGTGAGCTTGCAGCTGCACAACTAGAGAAACAGGGTCTTCACAATACCTGGCAAAGGAGGAGAGATTAGGCTTACTAGCCACAGAAAAACAGGCAGTTAATTTTTAAAGGACTCAAGCTCTTTCTCTTTCTCAGGGGGAATTGGCTTTCCTTACATGCAGCTGAGTTTCTGCTTACTCATTCTTTAATTTATTTTAATTCATGTTCCATTTCCCCCTTTTGGTGCTTCTTATAACAAACATGTTAATAGAAAGCACCACTATTTGCCACCTCTTGGTGGAGCTGAACTTCTTTTTATACTGGCAGTGGCTGATGTTTTCTTTATGCCATCAACTGTGTGGCAGTGTCTTGGGTTACTATTGCCTCTGTAGTTGACTCAATAGTACTAATAAACAGGAGCAAAATGCAAGGGAGGATGAGGCAGATGCCAAGGCCAAGAAAAGGCAAGAACCCACCAATGAGGGTTTTGAATTCTCCAAAGTTTGAGAAATATCCTCCAACCAAGGAATCCAGGGACTACCCAGACGAAGTCTGAACTGGAACATGGGCCAATTTGTGCATTCTAGCTGTGATTTCCATGACAATTTGGTCATTATTATCAATTTCTAGGCAACAGTTCATTAAATTAAATTTTCCACATACTACTCCTCTTAAAGCTAAGATGTTGTCAACATTTCTGCCTATACTAAGAGGGGAGAAATCTCTAGAAAGATGCTAAGCCAATCTTAGCATCTTTGGCTAAGCCAATCTATTTTGATGTATAGCATTTCTCATTCGTGTTGCTTGTATTGCTAATAGATCTAGTGCACTTGACATTTCATTGGTTATAATTTCAAGAACCGCTTGCAAGCTTATGCAACCTATATGCGGTTGAGCATATAGATTGGGATGCGGTAACCCCATGACATGTCTTGCACCCAGGTAGCTGGCCCATAATATTCAATGATTCTTTCAGGAGTCCATTCATTATCTTTCCAGTTTCCAATATCCACACCCGTTTTGATATTTGTGTCTATTTCTGTGATTATGTGTCTTCTAGCTCTTCTTTTATTTTCATCATGAACTGGATATGCTAAGAGTTCTCCTTGCTTTAGAGGAATTAGAAAGAAGGATGGCTTGATTGTTCCTAACACACAAGTCCCTGTCCATTTAGCTGGAAATTGCCTATATGCCCATGATCCAAGATCCAATATAGGCCAGAGAGTGCCTTCAAAGCATTTGGAGCCTCTAGCTGATCCCAAGAGTGACTTAGAGAAGAGAATCAAGAGAAAGGGTTTGGATCTGGTAAGCAGGAGTCGTTCTGGGTGTTTATAGAGTTTTGTTGTTGCCCTAGGCAGGTTGTTTTTTCTACTGTCTCTGTGAAAGCCCTTCCCCATCATGTGATATGGTACTTTCCAATTATGGAGGTTTGTAACAACCAAACACTGGCTGAGGCTGTTGGTTTACTGGCAGGGTTAGGTGAAGTGAAGTTATCTTGTGCCATTAATTCCTTTTCCTCCCATGGCCACTGGTCCTCCATATTAGTTCCTTCACATACATAGCATGAGAAATTTCTAAGCTGCCAGCTATGTATTCAGCTAGTTGAGCAAACAAGTTTTTGGTTGTTGGGAGAAGCTCAGGCACTGACTGATCAAAAGGCTTACAGAATGACTCATGGACCCAGAATTGTGGAGTTGGATGTATTTGAGTCCTTCTAGCCTTTTTGACAGTTAGTAGTGGAACTCCAAGGCCTGCTCCTTGTCTATGAATTTGTAGTAGTGCTCTCTGTCCTTTAGACCAAAAAGGTAGCTCTGGCTTTAAGATAGTAAAATTTAAAGGATTGCATGTTCTTGTCTCACAATTTGGTTTGGTTGACATGTGAGTTAGCAGAGTAGTCCCTCCTGAATATAAGGGTTGGAGCTGTGTTAGCGTAGACCACTGAATGTTACAGTCTGGGCACCTGATTTGTGGTTCTCCATCCAGATGTTTAGGACTGCTGCTGTTTAACTTTTCTTGTGTCACACCACTGCAGACTGCTTCTGGTTTTTTAAGATGATGAACACACGCAGCATGGCACGCAACAAACTACAAGAAAATAGGCACTTTACAGGAGAGTCTTTTATAAGACCATAAAGGAGACCATTTATGGTTCAGTCTATAAGCTCTCCTTCTTTTTATCCCTCTGATTTAATATGTACCTTGAACCAGAATTCATAGGTTAAGCGCTTAGGGTCATAACATACATACATGCATATAGCTGATTATTTCCTTGGTCACAGACTGAATAGTTTGTCCGGTTGTATGTGCATGTTCCTAACTTTGTTCCCGTACGTTCATAGTAGGTATGTTACTGTAGAGTTTTAATTATGGTATTCCTTACCCAGGTAGTACATACACCGTGTGGGCATCTTTCTAGAGATTTCTCCCCTCTTCATATAGGCAGAAATGGTAACATCAGTGTGTGTAATAGAAACATGCTTACACTACACATGGGCATGGAAAATCTTCCTCTGGGAATAGAGGTTTGCAGCACTTGCAGTCATAACATAACAACAGAACAATCAGTATTGACAGAATTATAACTAGGTTTATAAATTGTATCCACATTTACTTATCCAAAGATGGTCCTCTTGGCTTTGGCTGTGTGTAGACTAGTCATCTTGCAGGATATGACTAGAACAGATCTTGTGGGATCCTCAAGCTTTAGCCGTGCATAGACTGACCAGCCTCTGGTGTGGTCACAGCAGGGCAGTTGAACTTCTTATCAGTGGTTGGGATTCACTGTAGGACTATTCAGGTGGGGCGATAATGGGTCTTGGCTAATCCACTTGTTGTCATCAGGAGTCACTGCTGCCACTGGTTTCAGCCACCTATGGTGAATTGAAGGTGTGACACCTGCAACTTTAACAGCAGTAGGAATTGACATGATTACAATATATGGAACCCATCCCATAGGGCCTCAGTGTTGTTGGATTCCACCTTTTAACCCAGACGGAGCCACCCGGCTTATGTGGATGCATTGGGTCTGATAGATTTATAGGGATACTTTCCCTTACCCAGCCTTACCCCTCTTGCATTGCCACTCCTAAAGCCTGCATCTGTCTTCTGAGGGTTAGCTCTCTTAACCCCTTTAAATCCCCTCTAATTTGATTAATGATTGGAGGTGGCCTTCCAAACAATATTTCATAGGGTGAATACCCTGTTTGTTTTGCAGGTGTACACCTGACCTGGAGGAGGACCATGAGCAACACCTGATTCCATCTTAAGGTAGTTTCTTGGCAAAACTTTTTTAGTAGCTTTTTGAGTGTCCATTTTAGCTGTTTCACCTTCCCTGAAATCTGTGGTTGGTAGGCTATGGGCAGTTTCCATTTGATCTTTAAAGGTTGATTAAGCTGTTGTGCTACTTCAGCCAAAAATGCAGGACCATTGTCTAATCCTAGGGTTAAAGGCAACCCAAACCTTGGTATGATGTCTTTTAGTAGCACCTTTGTCACCTCTCATGCCTTTTCAGTTCTGGTGGGGAAAGCCTCAACCCACCCCCAGAAGGTGGAAACAAACACTAGCATATACCAGTAACCTTCTGCTCGAGGTAACTTGGCAAAATCTACAAGCAGGTTCTCACAAGGCACAGCTCCCATTTCCTGAATTTCCGGGGGTTGAGTAGGTCCTTGTATTATTCTGGGCACAGGATAGACATTGTTCACAAACAGCATGGGTGATGGCAGAGAGCTGTGATACATAGAAGTGTTGACCTATCAAAGTATCTAGGGCTGTCCTTCCAATGTAGGTTCATTGATGGATCTGCTTCACAAACCTAGTGGCTATTGTCTCTGGGGCAGCCTGCCTCCCATCAGAGAACAGCCACTATCCACCTTCAACAAATTTCTCTGTTTCCTAACCAAATCAGCTTTTTCACTTGAAGAATAATTGGGTACTTCTGGCAAAGGGAGCTCTATAAACAGATGCATTGCTAGATTCCTTTCTTCAGGTAAAACCTTGCCCATTGCTGCCTGCCTAGCCTCTCCGTCTGCCTTTCTGTTGTCCTGCACCTCATAGCTGTTCCCAATTTGTATCCTTTGCAATGAATCACAGCCACCTTCTCTGGAGCTCATATGGTTTCTAATAATTGAAGTTTCCTCTTTATTTTTGATTTTTTTCCTTCAGTAGTCAAAAGTCTTCTCTCTTTGTATATTGCCCCATGGGCATACAGGGTTACAGAAGCATATTTTGAGTCACTACATATGTTTAATTTTTTCCCCTTGGCTTATAATAGTGCTCTGGTTAAGGCTATTAATTCAGCCTTCTGAGTGGAAGTCCCAGAAGGTAAGGCTTGAGCCTCAACCACCAAGTGTTGGGTCACTACTGCATACCTTGCATATCGCACCCGATCTGTTATGGAACTGCTACCATCAGTGAAGTATTCAACCTCTGGGCTCTCTGAGGGGATATCTCTAAAATCTTCCTGGCTCTAGAACACTTCATCCACCGTATTTATGCAACAGTGGGGAAGATTCTGCCAGCAGTGAGGCAACCACCATCCTTCCGATCGGGTTCCTCCACAGGCAGCAGGGTACCTGGGTTCAAGGTATTTACAATCTCTAGCATTATCTGGGGATTTTCATACAGAAGCCTTGATACTTTACCATTCTAGAGTTGGGCAGCCAATGACATCCTCTTGCTCCATTAAGGAGACTACAATGTGTGGCACCTGAAATATTAATTTCTGACCAAGCCTAGCTTGTTGGCATCTTCTATAAAAATTGCAGTAGCTGCCAACGTCCTGAGTCAGTGTGGCCAACCTAAGGCCACCAAGTCCAGTCTTTTGGATAAGTATGCTATGGGACAATGCCAAGATCCCAATAACTGAGTTAAAACTCTGACTGCCATTCCCTTTCATTCATCTACATACAAAAGAAGGGCTTTTTACATCTGGCAACACTAGTGCTGGGGCCTGGATGAGAGCTTCCTTTATATCCTTGAAGGCCTTTTCTTGTTCATTTTTCCATAGGAAGGGCTCTCTTTTTCTTTGGTAGCCTCAAGATCTGTAGCCAAGGCCTCCTCAAAAATCGTAGGAGAATTATTAAACCCTTGCAGCAGCCTTGTCCAGGTATATTGTGATTGCCCCCACTGGAAGGCAAATATAGGCTAAATTTGGGGAACAAGCCTCAACCAAAAGAAAGTATCCTTTAAGTCCAGATAAGTAAACCATGCAACCTCAGCAGAAATCTGTCCTAACATTGTGCATGGGTTGGGTACTTTGGCATGGATAGTGACAGTGGCCTTGTTTACATCCCAGAGGTCCTGCACTGGCCTGTATTCACCATTTGGCTTGTGCACAGGAAGCAGAGGATTATTCCAGAAGGACTTGCATTTCACTATAATCCCATGATCATAGAGCTGATTTAGATGTTTTGTTATGCCTTCAATTGCCTCTCTGGGTAGGAGGTACTGACTGATTCGTACCAGGGCAGCATGAGCTTTAAGTCCTACTGCCACTGGGAATCTGATTGCAGCAAAGTTCAGGGGGGTTGTCCACAGCCCAGACATCTGGTATCTTGAAAAGCATTCGCTACGTATTTTGAAAAGCATTCCCTACGTATCTGGCTCCAGCAGCCTCCTGGTACACTGTTCATAGAGCTACCATTACTCAGTTCCTAAGACAGTTGGGTCAATACCATTGCCTTTGGCTTCCCTGTATCAAGGGTCATATTTCCTTTAGGTGTAAAGAAAATTTGTGCCTGCAGTTTCTGGAGTAAGTCTTTCCCCAACAAGGGCACTGGACAATTTGGCATATATTGAAACTCATGCTGCACTTCTTGTCCCCCAATAACACATCTGGATTTTCAGATAGGTCTCTTTTATTTGGTCCCAGTATCCCCTATGATAGTAGCACAGTTATTGTGGGGGGCACTAATTGGGTGAGTTACCACAGAGAAGTCAGCACAAGTATTGACCAAAAAATCCATTAAGTGGCCCCCTACTTCCATAGAGACCATAGGGTCCCTGGGACCTAAAATGATTGAACCCAGTCTGTCTCAATCCTCAAAAGGGCCCCGCTAAGCTGACCAGATCAGGATCTGCATTTGAAACATCATGACAAGCAACCAAATGCCACACTCGGGTGTTAGACTATTGACCATCATCTCCATCCTTTTTGTTTTCAGGGCACTTGTCTTTCCAATGGCCCATTTGCCTGCACCTTGCACACTGGTTCCTGTCCAACTGAGACTGGCTTTTCTCTTCCAGTCTTGTCTGCCCTCTTCTTCGGCCTCTGCCTTGGCCATGCCCTTTAGCAAATCCATGGTTACTTTCTGCTAGTGCAGCAGCTATAAATTGAGCCATCTCTTTGTTCCCATTTTTGATTTTTCTTTCTTTCTTTGCTTGGGCTGCCTGAGCCACTAATGCCTTGTAATATCCCTCTAGGCAGGGCTGTAGACACTTGGGGTGAGTTTCTGCCACATTGAGCCAATAGTCTATATAGGGAAACTGATCTGGGTATCTTGGTTGTTCTCAAACTCGTGACTAACTTAAGCAAAATACCATTTAATTCCCTGTCTATTTTACCTTCAGAGGGCCACCCCACATTGAAAGCAGGACAATCTATTCCACAGTATGGCCTTAATTTTTCAGCATAGAGTTTCATCCCATAATCACCTCTAAATCCTTTTTAAAAATTGTTTATCACACATTCCAAAGGAGTTGGTTTCTATGCTTTGCCTCCTATTTCCTCCCCCATGGTGCACTTTCACTCTGACTTTCACTCTTGAATCCACAAGGCAGTGTCCTATTACAGGAGTTTTGGAAGCTGCTTAGCCAAGAATGTGCCTCAGAGCACACAGCCCACACTAAGTCATGTGTGCCTCCCCACATTACTCCTTGTGATGACCTCTCCCAAGACCATCTTTTTCACACACTTTCACATACCTCCCCTGCCCAAGGACTCCTCACTGGGGTAGGTTCACACATACCCTCACACCCCCAGTCTCTGTCTCCAGATCAGTGAACCACTCTCACTATGTTGCTGGGGACATGAGGTACATCCAAATTGGCAGGCCACTCCTGCCACCCCCAGCTGCTTTGGGTTGGATTAGAGGTTGGTCCCCAGGAGGTGATTATGCTCTCCTTCATTCTTATGGGATGGACTTTCTTGCCTTGGCACCTTGCTCCTTACCACAGTCTCCTGAAGTGCTGGTAACACCCTGCAGCCCTGTCCCTGGTTCCATTGCACCGCCAGGCAGATGACCAAGATGCAGGGAGAGATGGTCTCAAGCCAGGATAAGCTCCCTTATGGTGCACCTTGGATGCTGGGTCTTCCCCTGCCCCTGGGCTCTAGTCCTGCAGGCAAAAGATACAGTAAATCTGTCATCTCCAATCACAGATGAGCCCCTGGAAATGTAGTGGGATTGAATAAGGAATCAGACAGATGGATGGCATTGAAGAGGATATTTATTTTTTGGTTGCACCACCCCAGTAGGACTAACATCTAAAGGAATGATCCCTGAACAAAGAGTTAAGTTACATTTTAAGCATTTTGTGGGGCAGGAGGAGATCTGTGCAAGGGAAAGCATATTACAGAAGCAAGCAAGAAAGAGTTATTTAGCTAATTGAGACATGAATTACATTTCTTACTTTTCAAGAAAAAACAAATTTCACAACTTGAATTTATCTGTCTGGTGACTTTGTAGCTCCACAGCTAGAGAAACAGGGTTTTCACTATGACTTGAAAAGGAGGAGAGATAAAGTTCACTACCCACAGAAAAACAGGCAGTTAATTTTTAAAGAACTACAGCTTTTTCTCTTTCTCTTTCTCAGGGGGAGTTGGGTTTTCTTACATGTAACTGAATTTCTGCTTAAACTTTTTTACTTTTTTAAAAACTCCTACTCCAGTCTCACTGATATTCCCATGTTGTTCTGTTATCTTTCATCTGTCATTTCTTAATAAAAATATTATAAAATATTTTCTTGTTTGGTCATACTTAAAATTACAGGTTAAAGTTTCTGTCTCAGAAGTCTAGGACACTTTCAGTTAGTGTTTTTACTTCACATTAGCCATACTTCTGTGGGATTTTTTGTGTTTTCATTTAGAACACTATATTTAAAATATTATAATATGCTAACTCTGATAGTAAGTTATTCTTCATTTCTCCAAGGTGATCTCTTCATTATTTAAGGTTTAACTTGAATTCTATCAGTGTTTTGATAGAATGTAATATAAAAATGATCAGTTTTTAAAACTGGGACTGTATTAACACTCTCCTTTGATATGTAGAGAGATAGTTTAAAATTTTGCATTAGCCTTCACTTTCTTCTTACATTTCTTAATTAATGCTTAGAGTTTTGCACATTTTTGAAAATATCTTCTGTTACAATTATGTATTTTTTTAAATACTTCATTTTATTTAAATGCTGTTAAATGTCAAGATTTTTTTGAAATAAAGATCTCTTTATCTTTTGCTTTATTTTATAGGTTATCTGTTTTGTAAGTCAACTGTATCCTTTGCTCCAGGACTTAAATGTTTGATACATGTTCTTAACCTTTTTAATCATGAATAAGTTCTGCATTAGACAAAATAGAGATAAGTGTGTTTCATCAATAATCTATGTAACACCTAAAGGTGGAACAAACACTAGAAATTAGCACACTAGTTATTCTTCATGCCTTCCTATATTAGAAATCCCGGCCTCACTTTGGGAATGTGGAATTTAACTTTTGAAACATCATCTGTGCCAGGATAGTTGAATGGGAAGACCAAAAAAAGTTTCCTAGCAATTTCAACTTGTCTTTCTTGATTAAGTGTTTTCTTGGTTGATATAAAAAATTATTGCTTTCCAGGGTCTAGACAATTTTTAATTCCTTGTTATTTATGAAGCACTAATTGTATTTTAACATGAGTTTATTTTTATTCAGAAGATTTATAACTTTATCTGTTAATAATGTTAAGTAAAATAAGTTAATCTACTATTTTGGATTCCTAAATGTTATGCGGTTATGTTATAGTGTGGGTTTTGCTTTATTTTCTTTAGTTTTTGCTTTGCTCTTGAATGAGGTTATCAATTCCGTATAGTATAGGCAGGATTCAATATTACCAAGTATGTTTTGATTGTACATAAAAAATTATAAAATAATTTTCTTACAAGGTGACTGTCAACATCTAAATGAAAGAATAAGATAATTAGACTGTAATTATTCAGGAGGATGAAAAAATATAAAGAATCCTGGCATAAGCTTGCTTACCTTGGTAGAAAACGTGGCAAGATCACCATGGCTGCAGCAGAGTGACAAAGGGGAACTGGGACTATGTGAGGAAAGGAAAAAGAGATCAAATTGTACCGTGTCTATGTAGAAAATGAAGACATAAGAAACTCCATTTTGACCCATACAAGGAAAAATTTTTCTGCTTTGAGATACTGTTAATCTGTAACTTTAGCCCAAACCCTATGCTCACAGAAACATGTGCTGTATAGAACCAAAGTTGAATGGATTTAGGGCTGTGAAGGATGTGCCTTGTGAACAATATGTTTGCAGGCACTATGCCTGGTAAAAATCATTGCCATTCTCCAGGTATATTAACCAGGGACACAATGCACTGCAGAAAGCTGAAGGGACCTCTGCCAAGAAATCTGGGGTACTGTCCAAGGTTTCACCTCCAAGACAGCCTGATACATGGTCTCATGGGAAAGGAAAGACCGTACATCCCCCAGCCCAACACCCATGAAGGGTCTGTGCTGAGGAGGAGTAGTGAAAGAGGGAGGCCTCTTTGCAGTTGATATAAAAGGAAGATTTCTGTCTCCTGCTCAGCCCTGTGAATGGAATGTCTAGGTGTAAAGCAAACCATTCGTTCTCTTCTGAGATAGGAGAAAACTGCCCTGTGGCTGGAAGTGAGATATGATGGCAGCAATACTGCTCTGTTACTCTTTGCTACACTGAGGTGTTTGTGTAAAGTGAAACATAAATCTAGCCTATGTGCACATCCAGACACAGTACCTTTCCTTCAACTTATTCATGATACAGATTCCTTTGCTCACAGGTTTCCCTGCTGACCTCTCCACAATCTGCCTGTTGCCCTGCCCCACTCCCCTCACCAAGATACTAAAAATAGTGATCAATGAATACTGAGGGAACTCAGAGACCAGCACCATTGTGGGTCCTCGCATGTTGACCACTGGTCTTCTGGGCCCACTGTTATTTCTCTATACTTTGTCTCTGTGTCTTATTTATTTTCTCAGTCTCTCATCTCCACCTGATGAAGAATATCCACAGGTGTGGAGTGGTACCCCTTCATCTGGCACCAAACGTGGGTTCCTTTCTCTGAGGTGAAGATATGATAGATCGTGATCATTGGAGACAAGTTGATGAGAGATTCCTCTGTACATCCATGGTCAGCCTTGCGGTAAGCTTGTGTGCTCTGAGGAACCCAAGGTAACAATGAGACAAACTGAAAGTAAATATGCCTCTTATCTCAGCTTTACTAAATTTTTTTAAGAAGAGGGAAAGTTAGAGCCTTTACAGAAAATCTAATTATGCTATTTGAAACAATAGAACAATTCTGCCCATGGTTTCCAAAACAAGGAGGTTTATATCTAAAAGATTGGGATAAAATTGGCAAAGAATTAAAACAAGCAAATAGGGAATGTAAAATCATCCCACTTACAGTATGGAATGATTGGGGCATTATTAATGCAGCTTGAGAACTGTTTCAAACAGGAGAAGATAGCATTTCAGTTTCTGAGGTCTCTGAAAGCTGTTTAATGGATTGTGAAGAAGAGGCAGGGACAGAATTCAAGAAAGGAATGGAAAGTTCACATTGTAAATATGTGTCAGAGTCTGTAATGGCTCAGTCAATGCAAAATATTGACTACAATCAATTACAGGAGGTAGCATATCCTGAATCATCAAAATTGGGGGGAAAGGTCCAGAGTTGTTGGGGTCATCAGAGCCTAAGCCAGGATGGTCAACTTCTCCTCCCACTGTTCCAATACCTGTAACATTACATTCTCAAATGTATGTTAAACAAGTACAAGCCCTGAGAGAATATCAAATAGAAAAGGATGGAGTCTCTATCTTGGCAATGCCAATCCAGATACAATATCCACAATATCAGCCAGTAGAAAAAAACAAACAAACAAACCGGTGGTAGCTTATCAAGAGTGGCCTCCAGCTGACCCTCAGTATCAGCTGCCTCCAGAGGTTGGCCACAGTGCTCAAGTGGTGTGTCCCATGCCCAATAGCATGGCATCATACCAGAAACCCACAGCGGTGGTGTGTAATCCATCAGCACAACAGGGCATGGCGCTGTATCCTCAGCCACCCACTATGAGACTTAATCCAGGAGCACCACTTAGGGGACAAAGTAGCACACAGCACGTGGTCACTGATGAAGCTATAAAACAGGGAGATCTTGAAGCATGGCAGTTCTGGGTAATTTTACAACCAGTACCGGCTGGGGAAGGGGCTTCAGCAGGAGCACCTGTGGTGGCTATTGCTAGATATGAAACTTTCATCACAAAAATGTTAAAGGACATTAAGGAAGGAGTTAAACTATATGAAACAAACTTCCCTTACATGAGAAACAAAATGGGGATATCAGAAGAGAAGTTGCCATCCACCAAGAAAGCGAAGCTGCCGACTTGGGCACAGTTAAAGAAGCTGACACAGTTAGCTGACAAAAGCCTAGATAACACAAAGGTGACACGAACTACAGAGAATATGCTGCTTGCAGCTTTGACGATTGTATCAACACTGGTAAGTCTCCCTATGTCTGCAGGAGCAGGTGCAATTAATTATACTTACTGGGACTATGTGCCTTTCCCACCCTTAATTCGGGTAGTTCCATGGGTGGATAATCCTATTGAAGTATATGTTAATAATAGTGCATGGAAAACAGATGATCATTGTCCTGCCCAACCAGAGGAAGAAGGAATGATGATGAATATTTCTGTTGGGTATCGTTATCCTCCTATTTGCCTAGGGAGTGCACCAGGATGCTTAATGCCTGCAACCCAAAATTGGTTGGTAGAAGTACCTACTGTCAGTGCCACCAGTAGATTTACTTATCACATGGTAAGTGGAATGTCACTCAGGCCACAGGTAAATTATTTGCAGGACCCTTCTTATCAAAGGTCATTAAAAGCTAGGCCTAAGGGTAAGACTTGCCCCAAGGAAATTCCCAAAGGATCAGAAGGCAAGGAAGTTTTAGTTTGGGTAGAATGTGTGGCTGTTAGTGTGGTAATACTACAAAACAATGAATTCGGAACTATTATAGATTGGGCACCTTGAGGTCAATTCTACCACAATTGCACAGGGCAAACTCAGTCGTGTCCCAGTGCACAAGTGAGTCCGGCTTTCAACAGTGACTTAACAGAAGGTTTAGATAAAAATAAGAACAAAAGGTTAGAGTCTCTCTACCCTTGGGAATGGGGTGAAAAGGGAATCTCATCACCTCATTCAAAATTAGTTAGTCCTGTTATTGGTCCTGAACACTCAGAACTTACTGTGGCCTCTCACTGCTTTAGAATTTGGTCTGGAAATCAAACTATAACAGCAAGTGACTGTAGGCCATCTTATACTATCGACCTAAATTCCAGTCTAACAATTCCTTTGGAAAGTCATGTAAAGTCCCCTTATATGCTAGTTGTAGGAAAAATAGTTATTAATCCAGATTCCCAAACTATAACCTGTGATAATTGTAGACTGTGTATTTCTGTTGATTTAAGTTTTAATTGGCAACATCATATTCTACTAGTGAGAGCAAGAGAGGGTGTGTGGAACCCTGTGTCCATGGACTGATCATGGGATGTATTAAAAGGAGTCCTAAGCAAATCCAAAAGATTCATTTTCACTTCAAATTTTTGAGGCATCAAAAGCTGATTTAAATGTGGTGCCAGGAACTGAGGCAATCATGGAAACTACTGATGGCCTCACAAATCTTAATCCAGTCACTTGGGTTAAAACCATCAGAAGTTCCACTATTGTAAATCTTGTATTAATCCCTGTGTGCCAGTTCTGTCTGTTGTTAGTCTGAAGGTGTACCCAGCAGCTCCAAAGAGACAGTGACCATCAAGAGTGGGCCAGGAAGATGATGGCAGTTTTGTCAAAAAGAAAAGATGAAATGTGGGGAAAAGTAAGAGAGGTCAGATGTCACAATGTCTGTGTAGAGAAGGAAGTCATAAGAAACACTATTTTGATCTGTACTAAGAAAAATTGTTCTGCTTTGAGATGCTATTAATCTGTAACTTTAGCCCCAACCCTGTGCTCACAGAAACATGTGCTGTATTGAACCAAGGTTTAATGGATTTAGGGCTGTGCAGGATGTGCCTTGTGAACAATATGTTTGCAGACAGTATGCCTGGTAAAAGTCATTGTCATTCTCCATTGTCTATTAACCAGGAACACAATGCACTGCGGAAAGCTGAAGGGACATCTATCAAGAAAGCCTGGGTATTGCTCCAAGGTTTCCCCCCTGAGACAGCCAGAGATATGGCCTTGGGGGAAAGGAAAGACCTTACATCCCACAGCCCAACACCTTTGAAGGGTCTGTGCTGAGGAGAAGTTGTGAAAGAGGGAGGCCTCTTTGCGGTTGAGATAAGAAGAAGGCTTCTTTCTCCTGCTCATCCCTGAGAATGGAATGTCTAGATGTAAAGCCAACCATTTGTTCTATTCTGAGATAAGAGAAAACCACCCTGTGGCTGATGGCAGTATATGCTAGTAGCAATACTGCTCTATTACTCTTTGCTAAACTGAGATGTTTGTGTAAAGTGAAGCATAAATCTAGCCTGTGGGCACATCCAGACACAGTACCTTTCCTTCAACTTGTTCATGATACAGATTCCCTTGCTCACATGTTTCCCTGCTGACTTTCTCCCCACCATCTGCCTGTTGCCCTGCTGCACTCCCCTTGCCAAGATAGTAAAAATAGTGGTTAATAAATATTGAGGGAACTCAGAGACCATCGCCGGTGCAGGTCCTCACATGTTGAGCTCCAGTCTCCTGGGCCCACTGTTCTTTCTCTATAATTTGTCTCTGTGTCTTATTTCTTTTCTGAGTCTCTCATCTCCACCTGATGAGAAATACCCACAGGTGTGGAGGGGGAGGCCCCCTTTCAGGACTATATCTCTTAATGAGAATAGTGTGATCTGCCAATTAGAAAATAAATATTCCTTCTTGGTAGAATGGGAAAGGATATAAATCAATCTATTAGTCATTGAAAGCTTGTTTTGCTTTTATAAATGTGCACATTGATTAACTTTCCTAACGTGTAAGTTACTGGGAAGGGAGAGTATTTTATTACTGTAACTTCATCAACTATGTGAACTATTTTTTGGTTTACATTCTCCAAATCACAAAGTGGCCTCTCATCAGAAATTATTTTCCCTTCACTTTCTTAATTTCTGGCAGTATACCAAAAGCCTTTTTCAAAATTTATTTAAGAACTATGAATCACATATCTTAGTTTATTTTTATTTTGGGGTGTATTTTTATTTTATTATTATTTTTTAATTTTGCTACAAGTTCTGGGATACATGTGCTGAGCCTGCAGGTTTGTTACGTAGGTACACATGTGCTATGGTGGTTTGTTTCACCTACGAACCTGTCATGTAGGTTTAAACCCTTCATGCATTAGGTATTTGTTCTAATGCTCTTGCTTCCCCTTCCCTTTCACCCCATCCCCTGACAATCCCCAGTGTGTGTTGTTCCCCATCCTGTGTTCATGAGTTCTCATCTTTCATATTCCACTTATGAGCAAGAACATGTGGTGTCTGTTTTTCTCTCCCTGTGTTAGTGCTGAGGATGATGGTTTCCAGCTTCTCTTATTCAAGATCTGTTTTGCTTTTCCATTTTTTCTTATTCAATTTTAGTAAGTGTATACTCCAAGAAACATATTCTTTCTTCTGAGTTATCTAATTGGTGTTTTGTGTGCAATTGCTTATACATGAAAACAATTGTGGTAATTGCAACAGTTGTCAATTTTCGTCACTATGACTATGTGCATTCCAGCAGTATCCATGGTTAATTTTTTATTTTACATTTATTGTTTGAGTATTCTTGCATATTAGTTACCCTTCCTAAACATGTGTCAATTTTGCCTTTCTTTCAGTAAACCTATTCTTAATTTTCTTGATATTTTGTACTGTAGAACAAAATTATTTTATTGTTCTTCTAATCTATTTCTTCTGCTAACTTTGGAGATAATGTTAGGTTGTTTATTTGACATAGTCCTTTTTGTTGATATAGGTGTTTATTAAAAATATTTCCATATCACTGTTTTATTGACTCATTGATTGTTTAATTTGTTTACTTTCTATGTAGTTGTGATTATGTTGAGGAAACATTTATTATGATATCTATTTTATGATGTTCTTAGAATTGGCTTCTGGTGTTGTAATATAATTTATTTTAAGGACTATGCCACATGCAGTTGAGAAAATATGGGGCTTCTACAACTGATTGATGCAATATTCTGTAAATGACTGCTAGGTTTGTTTAGGCTGAAGAGTAGTTTTAGTTGGATGATTTCCCTGGTTAATTTGTGCTTTACTGATGATGGGGTGTTGAATTCTACTAATATTGAATTGTGGTCTATTTCTACCTTGAGATCTAACAATGTTCGCTCTATTTATTTACAAGTTTCAATATACGTTGCATATATATGTATAATAGTCATATTATCTTTATATGTTGACTCTTTTTTTCATTATGTGATGTCCTTTTTTGTCTCCTGTTGCCATTTTTCACCTGAACTCTATTTTGTCTGCTCTAAATACAGCTACACCTGCTTTTTTGGTCTATGTTTGCACAAATGGCTTTGTCTGCTGCTTTATTTTCAGGCTTTCTTGTTTTTATAGGTGAAGTAAATATCTCGAGGCAATATAAGTTGAGCTGAATACAGTCTTTTAATATAAACGTTAACTCAATACACTTAATGCTTATTAAGTTCAGGGGTAAGTGTGTGAGATGTGCATGTTTGTTACATAGGTCATGGTGTGTCGTGGTGGTTTGTCATTACAGACTACTTCATCACACAGTTTGTAAGCCAAGTAATGATTAGTTGCTGTTCCTGTTTTTCCCTTTCCTTCCATCCTCCACCCTCTGCCAGACCCCAGTGTGCATTCTTCCATTTCATGTGTCCAGGTCTTCTTATTATTTTGCTTCCAGTTATAAGTGAGAACATTATGTATTCACTTTTCTTTTCCTCTGTTAGTTTGTCCAGTAGAATGACATTTTGCTCCAAAAATGTTCCCAAAAAGGACAAAATCTGCTTCTTTTTTATGGCTGCAGAGTGTTCCAAGGCATATACGTACAACATTTCCTTTATCCAAGCTATCATGCCCATCTAAATGGCCATTTAGATTGATTCTATGTCTTTGTCCTTCTGAATAGTGCTGTACTGAACATATACAGGCAAATGCCTTCATAGTAGAACATGTGTTATTTTTTTCAAGACATATTCAGTAATCGAACTGCTGAGTTGAATGGTATAGGTCTCTGTGGGCTCTCTTTCACAAAGATTGTAGAAGTTTACACTCCCACCAACAGTGTAAAATCATTTCTTTTTTCCCTGCAAACTCACCAGCATCTGTCTTTTTTTTTTTTTTTTTACTTCTAATAATAGCCATTTGGACCGGTGTGAAATGGTACCTCACTGTGGTTTTCATTGACATTTCTTTGATGATCTGTGATGTTAAACTTTGTTTTCAGGTTTGTGGGCCACATGTATGACTTCTTTTTAGAAGTGTATGCTTATGTCCTTTGCCCAGCTATTAATAAGGTTGTTCATTCATTTGTTAGTTTTTGTATACTTTTCTAAGTTCTTTATAGATGCTGAATATTAGAAGTTGGCCAGATGCATAGTTTGCAAATTGGTCTCCCATTCTGTAGATTGTTTAACTCTGTCAATAGTTTTAAGCAAAGGAATAAAAAGAAATTGCATTCCTAGTCTCTGACAAAACAGACTTAAAATATTTTTACTTACTCAGACTCCTTAGGCCTTGTCACTGTGTAATTTTACCATCAGCTTCCACTGAAGGTAATTATTGCTTGATGAAGACTTAATAGTGCCACTTTGTAAAGTGTGCCTTGCTGTGCCCTCTGATTATTTTTTCTTTTCCTTCTCTCTTATTTGACTTTGCATGTGTGTGTTTGATGTTTTCCCGTAGTGGTATTTCCTAAACCATTTATATTTTCTGTGTAGTTGAAGTTCATGTAAAAATGTTTGAGGCACTATGTGGTGGTTGTAAGTTGATAATAACATCACTGAAATTGATTGCATATATATATGCATGTATATATATTATATATACAATATTTATATATAATATTTGTGTCTGGCTACATATAATTATTATGTATAGTATGTATCTGTGCATATATATAATATATACCTGCATACTATATATATATTTTATATAGTATATATGTGTATATATACCATATTATATAAAATATATGTGTATGAATAATATATTTTATATAATATATAATACATAAATAAAATAAATATGTAGGTATGAATGTGTATATATGTTATATATAGTATATATTTGTTAATATAATATATAACATATCATATATAATATTGCATATAATATATACTGCATAACATATAACATTTATAATATATAACATATACAAAATATATAATCGATTAAATATAACATACATAATATATAATACATAATACATTTAAACAAAGAAAAATGTATGTGTATATACCTATATATTATATAGCATATATAATATATATTTCATATTATATATTAGATATATATATGCATACATTAGATATATATACACACAGTTATACAGATATTTATTTAATTTTAAAATATATAATTTTGTAATATGTGTTCCTTGTCAAATTAAGGCAGCCATTATCATTTGCAATCATTTTATCTCTTCACCTTCACATTAAAGATACACGTTATTAATACACCTCCATTACAGTATCAAAATGTTCTTCATTTTACTGAGTGCTTTTATCAGTGAGCTTTATCCTTTCTTATGTTTTCATGTGCTCATTTGTGTTTTTCTCTTCCAGCATGAAGTCCTCACTTATCATGGCTTATAAGATAGGTCTTATGACAATAAAATTCCTCCGATTTTGCTTATTTGGAGAACTTCGTCTTTCCTTTATTTTGGAGAAAAGCTTTCCTGGGTGCATTACTCTTAGTAGGCAAGATTTCTTTCTTCCTATTATTATTAATATTTAAATGTTATCTCACTCACATCTTAACTGCAGCGTCTCTACTGACAAATCTGCTAGCTGTTGAGTACTCTCTTGTAGGTGATTTTATTTTTGTTGTTTTTTTTTCAGGGGGTGTGTGTGTGTATGTGTGTGTTTCTGGTTTCAGGACTAGCTCTTGAGTTTTTTGTCCTTTAAAAGCTTTTGAAAGCTTCACTACAAAATATTTTAGTGTCGTTTTGTACAAATCAATCTGACTGGAAAAGGCTGACCTTTGTATGTCTATTTACATTTTTATGCCAATTTAGAAAGCTCTCTCTTATTATTTAAAAAATGTTATTTCTACCTTTATATTTTTTCTTATTTGATTATTTTTGTGATGAGTAATATAACTGTCTTTATGCTGTTTCATAAATCCTGCAAGCTCTCTGTTTTCTTATTTACTACTCTTTTCTTCTGAGAATCTATATTTTGAAATAACTTGTCTTTTAGTTCCCAGTGTGTTTTTTTTGTGCTGGATCAAATTTGGCATTGATGTTCTTTTTTACTTTAATATTCGTAAAACACATTTCAGTTTCTGGGTTTTTTGTTTTTTCATCATTATTATGCCAGGGTAGGTCTGGCATCTTTCAGTAGAGGTACCAGTCTGGAGGCCTGGTCCCTAAGAGCCTTCTCAGTGCTCTGTGGTATGCCGATGTTGGGGTTGAAGGAAAGTTGGTTATCATTTTCCTGTCCTCCAATCAGCCATTTTCTCTCTCTGCACTTTGCTAACAGGTTATTGGAAGGATGACATGACTAGTATAAAACTCCCATTGCTATTCTTTTTAATAATGTCTTTCCTTATTGTGTTACCATCCAGTACTGCTATCAGCCACCTGGTTTCAGTCTTATGTATGAGCACATAATTTCAAGTGTGGATATTTGTTCATATTGATTCTTCTATAAGTGGGAGCCGATTGATGAAGTTTTCCATTTCCCATTCCTTCTCCTTGCTTCTCCTCAACCTGTTACTGCATGTTGAAATTATACATGGTTTTATCATTTTATAAATCTCAATACCGTTCTTTTGTTATGATGGATGTAAATTTCCTAGTTATGTAATTATCTGTGCTCCTCAATCTTTTGTTATGAATATAGTTTTCTGACAGAATACAGGCTGACAGCCGTTATTATAAGACAAAGTTATGAAATTCCAAGCTGTGTAAATATTGCACAATGTCTCCTTTGAATGTGAGATGGAGATTTGGTTACTGCATTAATCTTATATGTATTATTATTGTAATAATGTTATGACCTTTTAGGTTTATAAATTCTTCTCTGTTTCTTACATATGTATATAAAACTTCAAGTTGTATAAACCTTAAAGGCTAACTTGTGTGAACATATTTGTGTGGAGTGCATATGTTGTGCAGTTTTCCTGAAGACTAATGCATATTCTTATTGTCAGCCCACCTATATTGTACATGTATAGAAATTAGTTGGCAGTATACTACCTACATATTTTTTATACCTTAAAACTTGCAGGTATAAACTTTACCTTACCCTTTTTTTGTGAGATGCAAGCATCTAGGATTTATAAAATATATTCTCTTCCACTGTAAGAAAATTTATGTAATCAACCTTGTTCTCATTCTCACCTAGAATTTAATGGAAATGGAGACTTACAAACCTTATTATTCCCCATATCATTACATTGTGTTTGCTGCCAATGTGAGTGCATATATTATTGAATATAGATACGAGCTGACAATACACATTATTATTTTTTTTGTTCTTGAGTTTAAAATGCAAACTCTCAGCTGCACGATCTGTGCTGATTTTCATTTCTGGGTATGAATGCATTGTGGCCTGGTGTGAAAACTCCCAAATTCTCCCCTCTTTGCCCATGGATATATTTTTTCAGCTACGGTAACACTGTTTAGAAGTTTAGCTTATAAAGTAATCCTTTTGAGTAAATAAGTTTATATATCTTGATGGGTTTCTTGACTGTATTAATATGGGATATCATTTAATCATGGAAAAAATAAGTTTCTGAGCTGCACCAATTTTTATTTTTTCTTGTTCGAATTTATATATATTTAATCATGTATATATACACACACATTTGAACATATATAGTTAGAAAAGTAACACCACACACACACGCACACACACACACACAAATACAACCTCCTTTCCTTGACCATAGAAACAATGTGCTCACTATGTCAAACCAGTCTCTTTCTTGGGTATGGGTGTGCATTTCACATAAAAATTTTCCAGCCAATTTCAATTTACATCTGAATGGGGCAGGTCTGCACTCATCTTTTTTGTTTCTTCTTTAAATTTTTATTTTATTTTGAATACCAGTATCACATGTCCTTGTTTGTTACATGGAAATATTGCACGATAGTGGGTTATGCAGTGTGAATTTCCTCACCCAGCAAATGAGCATGGTGTCAAATAGGTAGTTTTTTAATCCACTTCATTTTTTAAATCTGTATATTTCCACAGTGTCTGCTCCTTCCATATTTATGTGCATGTGTTTTCAATTCTCATCTTCTGCTTATAAGTGAGAACATATGGTATTTTTTTTTTCTGTTCCTGCAGTAAATAAGGCCTCTGTCTGCATCCATGTTGTTGTAAATGTCATCATTTCATTCTGCTTTTTTGCTGCACAGTATTCCTTCGTGCATAGGTACATTTTTTTTAACCCCATCTACCACTGATGAACTGAATACTAGTTTTCTTTATCCACTCCACTTAGGTTGACTCCATGGTTTTGAAAATTAGTGTAGTGCTGCATTAAAGATTTGAAAGCTTGTGTCTTTTTGTTGGGATGACATATTTTTCATTTCTGGACACATACCAATGATCAAATTTCTGTGTGGAATGTTAGCTTCATTTTAAGTTATTTGAGAAATCTTCAGTTTGCTTTTTTAAGTGGCTGAACTCTTCAGCATTCTCATCAGCAATGGAGAAGCATTTCTATTATCTGCAGCTACATTAGCTCCTGTTTTTTTAAATTTTTTTTAACTCTTAAATAACAGCCATTCTGACTGGTGTGACCTGGTATCTTATTGTGGTTCTGATTGGCATTCATAAAAAATTAATGATGATGAATATTTTATGATATATTTATTGGCCACTTATATGTCTATGTCTTGTTTACAGAAAGGTCTGTTCATGTCTTTGAGTACTTTTTTTTTTTTTTTTTTTTTTTTTTTTGAGACGGAGCCTCGCTCCTTCACCCAGGCCTGAGTGCAGCGGCGCCATCTCGGCTCACTGCAAGCTCCGCCTCCTGGGTTCATGCCATTCTCCTGCCTCAGCCCCCCGAGTAGCTGGGACTACAGGCGCCCGCCACCGCGCCCTGCTAATTTTTTGTATTTTTAGTAGAGACGGGGTTTCACCGTGTTAATCAGGATGGTCTCAATCTCCTGACCTCGTGATCCGCCTGCCTCAGGCTCCCAAAGTGCTGGGATTGCAGGCGCCAGCCACCGCGCCTGACCGTCTTTGAGTACTTTTAATAGTTACCTGTTTTTGCTTGTTGATGTGTTAGTTTCCTGTAGATGCTGAATTTTAGACTTCTTTGGTGCAGCTAGGAAATACCTTCTCTTGTTCTTATGTTTTCTATTGACTCTGCACTAATCTTGATGACAATTGGCTCAATTTTAGAATACCTTGGTGAAAAATAGAGCGTTCTATGCTCATTTTACAAAGATAATGGAGTCTCTTCTATAACACTGCTGACCTCTCTAAATGGATAAAACTTATATTTATATCAATACAGGCCTTCCTCTTCTTTATTGAACATACATGTATTCTTCCTCACTATATAAATTCTGTGCTATACGTGCATGGGTATTATCATAAGCCTTCAGGTTGCATAAATCCTGGTTGTTTGGTTTTATTATGAGTATGATTTTGGTTATTCTTCTTTAACAGGGATTGATTACAATTATTCTTCTTTAACAGGGATGCATAGTGTCAGGTAAATCAAACGTAGTTTTGCTCTAATTTTGATATAAATTGGATACAGTTAGGCAGAATATTTCCAATGTCTGCAAGAACACTCTCATGCCTTGTTTATTTTGCATATAAAGTAACCCATGTGTTACAGAAACATTGGCCACTTGTTTGATTATAAAACTATATCCCTCTTAAATGAATGTTGAAAACTGCTTTACAGGAACACACTCTTTTTACCTTTATACCTCCTGCCTTTGACCATCACTGAAAATCAACTCAAGCTTCATGGCTATATACAAAGTGAACTTTTTCTTTTCCTGACCTAGATCTAGAACTTTCTGATAAGTTCTGGGTTTACTACTACATGCTCACTAATGTGAGCTTCTTGGTTGTGAAAGAACAAATACACACACACACACTTGAATTTTTAAAATACTTGTATATAAATAAGAAAGCATAGGAGCTATCTTCTGAATTATAGTTTTTTGAACTGAGATGCTAAATTTAAATTTGTGTGAACACTGGCCTTTTTTTTTCTCTCACATACATGAAAGCCTTTGAGACATTTATCCATCTCCAATATATATATTTTTTGAGGAAGTGTCCCATTTTGTCACCTATGTCAATACACAAGTCAAAGTAGGTCAGTGTTCCTATGTTATATTTATGTATACAGATACATGTGTGTACTTATGTATGTATGCAATGTAAAAAAGAATACTTACAGCTAACTTTACACACTATATTCAATGTGGACAAGCTAGGCTTCAAAAATCACATGGGTAAATGCGATATTCTTGGAAGGAAAAGTATGCTGTTTGTACCTACCAGTCATTTTCATTACAAGTAAGAACATTTTACTAAGGACAGGACTTAAAATAACCAAAGAATTCATATTTAGGAATGAGAATGAAGGGTGCCAGAAAACACAAATGGTACTCACTATGGAAAAAGTATAATCAGCTGCACTGAAAAACTGCAAACACAAAGAACTACAAAAATACATCAAAATATCAAAAAGGCAAGCTCATTTATCTTGCTCTTTTGAGACAGGGCAAGTTCATTTATATTCAAGACAGTAGTAGGACACAGGTTTTATGCAGCAAGGATCTTACACCCATGGCAACTGAAAAATTCACAGAAGAGCATACAGGTCTACAGCCAGAGCTTATATCATGTAACAACACTTTTTCAAACACAGAGTTATACATTTACTACAGAAATAAGAGGTCAAAATTTAGTTTTTGTTACATAATCACTGACTACTTGACACAGATATGAGCATGCCCAGTGCCTTTGTAAACTCTGGCTTCCACTTGTCATTATGGTAGGTAGATTCTAACTTTCATAAACTCAGACCTTCTTTGTATATGAGCGACATGGTTCAAACAACCCAAACACTCTTAACTTTCTAAAAAGCAGAAACAAAAAACGGGATCTCCAGGTTTATACTTGAGGGTATTTAGCTTTAACAATAAAAGTCAATTCAGGTAATATGTAGGCAGAAGGTCTTATGTATATCCCTTTGCTCTTGGTATGAATAGTAATTTGCTGACCTCATAACTGGAAAAAGAATGCTTTATTCAATAGCTAGTGAGATCCTTGATTATATAATCTTAGCTATATTTCTGGCATTTTTCATAACTTTCTCATGCTAAATATCTGGCTTTTAAAATTTCAAACTTCATTAACTTGGATAGGGATAAGAGCTTCCTGGCTGTACATGAGCTTGACGGCTTTCTTGGGGTGGATTTGGGAACATGGGCTGCATGTGGGCTTCCTGTCTTTGCCAATCTTCACCCTTCCCTTTGATTTAAAAGATAAACTTCAGAGCTGTACAAATAATAAACTGCTATTTTCTTGCATATTGAATTTTACTCTCTGATTGAGAAACCCTGAACCCTCTATTTTCTAGATATAAATATAACAACCCAGATTTATAAATTATGGAGTAGCTTTTTGGATAAGAGCATGCTAATGCTTTTGTGTCTTTCCTATGGACATAAGTTAACCATTTAAATAAATTCTGGCCTCCTCCTTCCTGATAAAGCAGTATAATTGTCTATAAATATACAGAAAATGTGCTTCTGGAATATGGATGAAGCTTCCAATCTGTGTAAAACATGCACTTTCTCCATCTATTGGGATCTAGAGTTTACACTCAGATAAGCTTTGACAGTCTTTTGTTTTTTTTCTTTTGAGTTGGAGTCTTTCTCTGTCAACTTGCTGAAGTGCAGTAGTGCAATCTGTACTCACTGTGACCTCTGCCTCCTGGGTTCAAGCAATTTTCCTGCCTCAGCCTTCAGAGTAGCTGAGATTACAGGCACCCACCACCATGCCCAGGTAACTTTTGTATTTGTGTGTATTTTTAGTAGAGGTGGGGTTTCTCACCATATTGATCAGGCTGGTCTTGAACTCCTGACCTCAAGTGATCCACCCACCTCTGCTTCCCAAATTTTTGGGCTTACAAACATGAACCACTTTACCCAGCCTGTGACAGCCTTTTTTAAAATGCGGTGGTGTGTTTCATCCAAACCAGTCTTTTCTTTTTGACCTGTATATAGCTATAACATTTCCAGCTCTCTAAACTAACCTCCTCTACATTGGTCATGAGCATGCCATTTAAAGTATAAATATTGCTATATCAGAAACATGCAAACTGTGATCTCTTAACCATCTTTAACCAACTATAGTGGGGCTTACTATGAGCAGAGAGCGACTTATCATAGAGTAAAAGTTCAGAGCAAGAGCTTTGGGGTCAGACTTGGGCTTGAGTGCCAGCTTCACAGTCAACTGTGACCTGAGAAAGGAGAAGAGTGAGCCCTTCCCAGCTGTTTTAGATAATATTGCTGGTATGGTAGCCTGCACATGGATGAATGCTCAGCCTTGTAAACAAAAGTCTTATTATTAAGTATTCCCTGGTGCTATACATTTTACTTCAGCTAAATGCTGGTATTCACAGAATCATGTAGAAGAATAGGTATGTATAAAGAAATGCAATGGTGCATTTATATTTTACAGAGTTCTTGAAGCTCTTGAGATTAATGATGGCAGGCAATTCATCACTTTTTAAAGCAATTCTTAGAGATGGTGGAGTTGAGAGGAGTTCACTTATAAACAGATATGTAACTAACAAGTTTGATATCCAGCTCTTTATGACAATAGGTATGAAATTTTTAAATAAGATTTGGAAGTGGATAAACATTTTGGTGCCATGCAGATTTGGGGCATGGCAGGTCAGGACTGATTCTAAAGCCTGAGGACTTCATTTTACAGAGATTCTGTCTGCTGTCTGCTTACTTTTATTATGGACAGTTCACAAAGATTTCAGAACCTTAGTAACTGAAAGAAAGAATTCATATATTATGCAAATGTGGAAGAAATGAGAGCTTTACTTTTGTGATTCTTAGTAACAAGACTGACATAAGCAAACAGCAGGCGTCTGCAGGAGAATCCCAAGCTTGTGCATGGATGACAGCAACTATTCTTACTTTGAAACAAGTGCAAAAGATGCCACAAGTGTGGCAGCAGCCTTTGAGGAATCGGTTTGAAGAGTTCCTGTGGATGATGTTACGTCTGATCAGTTGACACACACAGACACAGTCAATCTTCATCGAAAGCCCAGGACTAGCTCATCTTGCTGTGGATTGTTAGAGGTTGTTGATGTGTTCTAATCAACTCACAGATATACACAAAATCACCATGGGGATAAAAAAAATAATTAGGGTTTGCAGCAGTGTATCATCTACTAATAAAATAAAGCACAAAATTGTTGTGCTTTATTAGTTGGTGGGCTTCCATGACAGCCAGTCATGGAAGAACATATTTTCTCAGTAATGGCTGTGTACATTTATAAATTGTAATGTTTCTCTAAAAACATTTCTTTGACTTGCATATGTAGGTTAGAGAGCTAAGAAATGAGATAACCAAGACTAATTATAATTAAAATAAGAAACTTGACTACTCTAGAAGTTATACCTGAATTTCTCCTGGGGAATTGGAAAACTACTTTTTATATGTACAAGTTTTTATGCAATTAGCATTGCATTCTTGGTTTGAGGAAATAATTTCCTAAAGCAAAAGTATTAGATATCGAAGACTAAAATCTAATGTATTTGCAATACATTGTTACTTCATTTACTTCTTCATTCTCTTCAAAATGACTTAGCCTTCCATATTTTTATTCTACATTTCATTAGAATTACTCTCACTAGTAATTACTCATCACTTATGTACCACGAATGCACCTCTATCCCCATAGATCATGTTCCACAGCCCCAGGAGAAGGGTGGGCGCCCAGTGTACAAGAGTTGCCTCATACAGTCTGTCATACATCCAGTTACATACTGGCTGTCCATGAATGGAAATCATTTCCATAGACCAAGTTCAGTTTTAAGAAACATGCTAACTACTGAACTTGGAGAACAGACAAATGTGCATTTGATAACTGATTTAATAATTACAATGTGCTGTGTGGAGGATACAAAATTACAGTTCCACTAATGGACTAGTTAATATTTTGTGTTACTTTCTTTAAACTTGGTGAAAGCCTCCTAGTTGCAGTAAAACCATTCCTTTTAAACATAAGAGACAACCTAACATTATGGCTTTCAGAGAAAATACTAAGGATTGTACTTGTCAGAGGGTAAATAAAAACAACTTTATTCAGCCATGAATTTACTTAGTGCCTTCTGTATCACTGAATACTGTTTAGTTATTTACCTCAGTGATTTTTTTTTCTTCCAAAAAGACTTGCTCCAGTGATTAGACTTGTTGAAGCAAATTGTGGTCTTTCATAGATGAAATTCATATGCTGTGCAGTTGGTGACTGATTCTTTGGAGGCTAACCAAAGCCTAGACTGCGTGTGCATGAGACCCTCAACTGGGGAATGATGGGGATATCAAAGAACATGCTGGGTGAAGGGAGCTGGCTGTCATATGGGGAGAGGGTTTTTGAAAAGTTACATTGAAACATTTCTCTTCTTGACCCCACCCACTGGGAATCAATGTAAAAACATTCTGGTAAGCTAAACTTTTCAAAGGCTAATGTCCTAACAAAGCGGTCGATTTTGCCATCTGAAATCATTTTACAGAAAATGGTTGGAGAACAAAGCAGGTGGAGTATGTGCAGCTGGAGTGGTGAGAATCTGCTGCAGAGCCTTACTAGACAAAAGAACCATAGATCATCCTCCATAGTTTGAAAAACGCATGGGGCCCAGTGGTGCAGGAGTTGCTCCATACCTTCTGTCATAGATCCTGTGAGGTCCTAGCTATGAATGAAAAGTTTTCCATTGAAATAGTTCAGGTTTTTTTCTTTTTTTTTTTTTTTTGGAGACTAACTAGTGAACTTTGAGAACAAGCAAAGCAAAGGTGTTTTTGCATACTGATGTAACAATTACAATGTGCTGTGCAGAGGATAAAAAATTACAAATCCATTAATGGACCAAATATTTTTGTTACTTTTCATCCTTAGGGAAAAATTCTTAGTTAGAGTTAAAACATTCCTACGGTTTGTTGTCTTAGAGAAAACCATTTTATGTTTCTGTACAAACTTAAGTTTTCACTTTCATATTATGACAACATCATTAAGTTGTCTCACAGTATACATGTCTTGTAGAGTAGTAAAGTGTTAAGTAGAAAAATGCAGCAGTGTGGTACCCACAGAAAGATGGTGTCTGGACAGTCAGTGGTTTCTGGAACTCTGGACTGACAGACAGGGAATGTTGAAGTGACTGAAAATATGAAGAGCACAGGTACAGCATGGGCAGAACAGAAATTGATAGTATCTATGTCCATGCCAAAGGAAGTATTCTAGGAAGTTTCCGGCTATAGCAAGAGGACAAATCTCGAGTGTGTATTTTATCTGGATCACTCTTGGAGCACGAAAGCAGATAACCTACTTAGTGCTAACATACATGTGCTCAGGGGAGCATGATTAGAAGACTCACCCTATTCCTCTTGTGTTAAAGAACTTTCAAGGGATATCACCTACCAGATCCAAGTTTTGCCAACTTACCTTTCTTCATAATCTTCTCCTATCTATCAGGTGTCAGTTCTACCTATATGCCTCAGTGCCTTTCTTGCAGCCCACCTGGAAAGTCCCACTCAATGCTCCACTTCCCTTCCAGCTCCTTCAAAGAAGAGTCACACACACACACACAAAATGGTATTTAACTTTAGTAATATACACACAGGAAGTGTACTACTGGTTTCTACCTCACCTTCAACAGCCTGGAGAAAAAGTTATTTTCAGGATACCAAAGTTGTGCGGCTGAGCCATAACTGCCCGCTGTCAGTCACCCTGCTGCTCTTGGCTGGCTTGCATCACAGCCCTGTGAATTATACAGTCACAGAGGCCAGAACAAACCATGTTAAAAAATATGTGTTTGCTGAAATTACTTGCAGATTTCTAGATGAGTATATACCTTTTTCTGCTCCCAAAGCTGTGGTATTTAGTTTGAGTTAATCTGAGTGCTGTATAACAGGTTAAGACATCATATTACTTTGCACACTACCAATAGAGAAAATAAGACAAAAACAGTTGTGGTGGGCTTCACTTTAAATAGTAGGTCAGGGGCTGTGCACGGTGGCTTATGCCAGTAATCACAGCAGTTTGGGAGGCTGAAGTGAGTGGAACATGAGGATAGGAGTTTCAGAACAGCCTGGCCAATATGGTGAAACCACTTCTCTACTAAACACAAAAATTAGCCGGGAGTCGTAGTGGGTGCCTGTAACCCCAGCCACTTGGGAGCCTGAGGCAGAGAATTGCTTGGTCCCCAGAGGTGGAGGTTAAAGTGAGCCAAAATCACACCACTGCACTCCAGCCTGGTAGACAGAGTGAGAATACATCTTATATATACACACAGACACAAATAGATACATATATACTATATTATATACTGTGTGTATCTATATGGGGCGCACACACACACGTATGTACACACTAACACATACACACACATACAGACACACACACACATATTAGGCGGAATGCAGTGGTTCACACCTGTAATCCCAGTAGTTTGGGAGGCCAAGACTGGTGGATCACAAGGCCAGGAGTTTGAGAGCAGCGTGGACAATATGGTAAAACCTTGTCTTTACTATAAAAACAAAAGTTGGCCAGGCTTGGTGGCAGGCATCCATATTTTCAGCAACTTGGAAGGCTGAGGCAGGAGAATCGCTTTTACTTGAGAGGCGAAGGTTCCAATGAGCTGAGATCATGCCACTGCACTTAAGCCTGGGTGACGGGGCAAGACTCCATTACCAAACAAACAAATAAACAAACAAAAAAGGATATTAAACTACCACAATCTTGAACAAACATCTATATTGAAGATCTCAAATAAAGTAAAAATGATGGTAGGAATTTAACACAAGGATACAAGGAAAATCTTATAATTACTTGTTGAAAGACAATTCAGATTGGAACAAAATTATTCCAGTTCTCTTCTGTAACAGGTGGTATTACCTGCTTTTCAGTGAACATTAATGATTTTATAGTAAGCTGTTATAGGGAAAAAGAAATCATTATCATCCTTTTCTGTTTTATGGTCTCAGATTCTCAAAGTCGTGAAATTACAGGCATGAGTAACCATGCCCAGGCATATTCCAAACGTTTTATAAAACTTCTGTCACTTCCTCCACCTTTCCTTCACCTAAAAATCTAGTATTACTTAGAATTCCAATATATAATGCAAACAATGCAACTACCATAACCAAAGTACCTGTGTTGGCGTCAGTTCATATTCATGGTCTGCTTAACTTTTTCACTGCCTTAAACAGGGCCTTTGAAGCATCTAAAAGCCTGAGTACAAATTATAATGTAATCGAATTTTTATTTAACTACTACTCTAAAAATTGTCTTACAACATTTCACAAGAATAAATATCAACAGTTCACTGTCTGAAGGAAAGGAAATATAAGAATATAAAATGACAGATACAGCACACTTCACTGTGGCCTGCAACTGCTCACAGCCTCCTATTTTACAAACAGGGATCCAGATTCTCACACTGTAGCAGGACCACTATTCCTAGCCACTGGCAGAAGCAGACATGTGACACTAACCACTGCACAAGTGTGTTTTTGGCTTCTTAAGTACTGCTGTGTTTGCTGCTATACATTTTTATAGCATCTCTGAATGTATAAACAATTTAATGTGAATGTACATGCTATCACATTTTATTACCCACTGCGGAATAGTATTATTTTGAATCTGTCTACCAAATCTAGAGTATGAAATTTTTTGGGGGGTTGTTACATTAAGATCAACCTATCAGGCCTAGGGTTGGTGGCTCATTCCTGTAATTCCAGAACTTTGGGAGGCTGAGGCAGATGAATCACTTGAGATCAGGAGTTCCAGACAAGCCTGACCAACATGTAGTAGATGTAGTGGGCTTACATCTGTAATAAAAATACAAAAAATTACAAAACTACCACTCTACTGAAAATACAAAAATTAACCAGGAATGATGTTGGGCAAGTATAGTTCCAGCAACTCAGGAGACTAAGGTAGGAGAGTCACTTGAACCTGGGAGGCAATAGTTGCATTGAGCCAAGATCGCACCATTGAGCTCCAGCCTGTGCGACAGACTGAGACTCTGTCTCAAAAAAAAAAAAAAAAAAAAAGGAGTGGGACCATTCCTCTTGAGAGACTATTTGATCACAGAAAAATCAATTCCTGCCAGTTTATGATCTTTGTTAATGGCACATTAAGTTATTTGTAAAGTAGATGGAAACATGTTAGATTCAATTATGAAGTAGTTTTCCCTGATATAGACTGTTTCCTTGGTCTCTTTACGGTTCCCTAATAAAGCCAACAATGAATGCCAAAAGGGGAAGAATGAGAACAACTTATTTTCACAATCATTCAAAATAACTGTCATGAGTTGTGTTCTTAAATACCTATTCAGCTGGCTGTGAAGACTTGCTTGCCAAAACAGTTGCCAGAGATACCTCTGATGTGGAAAAGTTTGTCTGAAAGGTAAACTGTGGAGCCAAAGGAAATAAGGAAATTACTTCGATAGGCCAGTTTCCTGACAAAGATCAAATTCATCTTTTAATCATCAGATGTTAAAAATTATAGGAAATACCATACCTTTATATGTAAATCATAAACATCAGTAAAGAAGTGCTTTATTCCATCTTCTTGCCTTATGTCATGAAGCATAATAAATCTCACATGTAATATAATTAAGGCATAATATTTTATAAAAATAAAAAAACAGTTCTTTGATGCAATGGTCTTCAAATTAGAAACGTGGTATATTAGTGATGGGAGAAATGAACACAAAACTGGATTTAAAATTAGCTTAGTTTTATCATAAAGAGCATATAAACTTTTAAAGTCAGAACTATAAAATACAGTAAAATAACCAGTGATATGATTCAGATAAACTTTTTTGTGTGTGTGAAACTTAGTTTTATGACTAGCTGTTTTACAATATGTCCTATTCCCCAGTAAAATAAATGTAGCCCCATAAATGAAAACTCTTACATTTATACTTGACTGTGAAGTCTACAGACTCAGAGCGTGGCATCTGTGTTCCGTGTTCTTCTAGTTTGTGAACCCAAACTTTAGTTATCTTTACTAAAAATGTCACGATATGGCCTGTAGTGTTGAATGCTGACACAAATCCCTCATTGATCTTGTCCACAGTTTTCAGGTACATGCTGTTCAACAGCCACATGTTCTCATCTATGAGGTTGACAGCAGCATGAACTATGAACTCGTTCAGATCCTGATTATTGTCTTAGATGACAGTGTGAGAAACAATAGATTAACATTTTTGTATGGCACGAAGAATGCTGACATTCCATTTTGTAAACTGCATAGGTTCTTTCTTTGTGGGGGAATAAAATTTGATTTTCATCTGTTGTTGTTTTCAAGAGAAATATAAGAGATCTGTTTTCACATTCTATTTTATTTTTAAATTTGATATCTAAATCTCAAAGAACAGAAACAGTCAATTAATAAACAAAATGTGTGTATAAATATATATCTTGTGAAGAAAAGGTGCCATTTACAGCAGGCCTCAACATCTAGAAGGAAGCTGAGAGAGTTGGGCTTTTTGCAAAGTAGCACCATGTAAGCAGTAGAGACAGTTGAAATGGCACTTGTGATGGCTACAAGAGGCCTCTTTCCAGTGCATGGAGCTTACATGGAAGTGGGTCCTGGGAGTAGCTGGAGATGATGCTCAGCCACAGCTGCAAGCAGTTGTATGTGTCAACAGCAGGACACAGTTCTGTCAGAGCTGGGAGTGTCCTTTACCTTTGCTGAAATGGCTAAAGTGAACAGAAGGTGGGACTGTCTGACTATCATGAAAAGAGGGAATTCACCACTTGGAATGCCACCTTACTCCAATGTAAGACTGAAATAAGAGTTTTTAAAGGACACCTCACTTATGGCTTGAAATGTGTCCTCTCAAAATGTTTTTGTTGAAGTCTTAAGTGGCAGCACCTCAGAATGTAACCTCATTTGGAAAGAAGGTTGTTGTAGATGTGGTTATTGAGTTTACATTGCAATAGGGTGGGTCTCTAATCCAACCACTGGTGTATTTAGAAAAAGGGAAAATTTGGAAATGCACGCAAGAATAAAAATGCCACAGAAAGACTGGAGTTACATTGCCACAAGCCAAGGAACTTCCAGAAGCTGGGACAGAGGCCTAATAGATCCTGGTCTTGCTGTATGCATAGGGAGCATGGCCCCACTGACACCTTGATTTCAGACAGTGGCCCTCAGAAGTGACACAGTCAATTTTTGCTGTCTGAAGCCACTCCATTTCTGGCACTGGGTTATAATAGCCACAGGAAACCAGGACAGGCTCCTTGCTGAGGAGTCTGTTCCCAGTCCTGGGGTGGATGAGGGTGGCTTGTTTCATGGAATTCGCCTGCACAGTGAAATCATGTTTTACTTCACTCGTGTTGCCATGAAAAAGCTAAGTGAATCCTTAAAGGAATGCATTTTTCTCTTTCTGGCTCACAGCAGTGTTTTCCTTTACAATGATGATCAATCCTGAAGGATTAGGAGCATATTGCGAAAATGCCTTAACAAGATGAGTGGCAGCAGGAGAAAGAACTAAAATCGACTTATGCAACAAAGTATTTTTATGTGTGCTCCTTTGTCCACCACAAGGCCAGTGGAGTGCACAGAATCTATATATAAATAATGGCATCCCAGAAAGCAATACTGCTACAAGTACTCAAAACAAGTTTTAATGATCAGTGCTCTCAACTTATGAGAAAATAATGTTGCAACAACAACTGGCAGATAATCCTATCATATTTTGGTGACAAGACCTGAAGAGTTGAAAAGTATCACACAGTGAATATTATATGTTACAATTAACTTAAACCATTAACTCCTTAGAGGGCATCAAAGCCAATTTTAGGCATTGAGAGAAACAGAGCAAATGAGCCCAAAATTTATTAGAAACATAAATTAAAAATGGCTGCGTTCTTCTCAGGTGAAAACTCTAAAATCTGTTTACTCTGAATGGCAACATGTTCTGTGGCCAAGCTTGGTTTTTCAACCATTCTTGAGGAGAAAGGCGAGTGTCATCACCTCTGGTGCTGCTTTTGAGCTTCCTGTGCATTGCCAAGGTGTCACTAGGGAGGGAAGCATGCATGCACAACCCATCCTGGAAGTGCTGCTGAAGGTAACTGAGGGTTTGTTTTTTTTTTCCCCAGTAGTTCCTGATGAAAAACAAATTCATGAAAATTGCCTCAACTTTCATGAATGGCATTTCAAGGCAGCAACCCACTACAGGTGAACTATATGTTTGAGTGCTTAAGCAGCAGCAATTCATGGTGTGTGATATAGTGAACTGAATATCATGGGAATGCCAGAGGTCATGCTAGTCTATGCTGAATTGAAGGATAAATAAAACAACTCCAAGGATATTCCCTGGCTAGGGTCTATCCATCTGTGGGATTCCAGAGTAAGCTTCATTTAATTGTGATGGATTTCATTTACCTCATCTATCCATATCTTTCAGTTCTAAAATCATATTACATCATATTATTTTAATGGCATGAAAATTCTGTTGAAATTTAAGTTTTAGCCTGCACTTTGGATTCTACCTTCCCAGCTAGATAAAATTTATTTTTAATAACTGCATTATCATGGTGGCCAACAATTACAAAGTAGAAGCTCCCCGTGTTCTTCATTATAGGGCTCCTAACTAAGTGTGAAATTGTACATATTTTTCGTAGTCAATATTGAAAGTCAAAAATGAAGAACAGGAAGTGTAGAATTCTTCTTTTATTTTGCTTTCTAACTGAAATCTGACATTGTAGAGGAAGATGCCAGTAAGCTTGGTACCATTTCCTGTATACTAGTGAAGATATGTGGCTTCTGGAATAAACAAATTATATAACTATGATATTTCTCATAGAATCCAATATATTTTCATAAGAAAATCTCTAATGTGAAATAACAAAGACAAACTTCTCATGATCTGAAAGTATGGCACATTCAGCTCAAGGGACGCTGAGTGTCTGGTGGAGTAAGTTGGGCTTGCCTTCAACTGGACAAGTTAGCACCAGCACTGACACCTAGAAGATTTCATAGACGTTGATGGTAAGTTAAGGACAATAACTGACACCTAGAAGATTTCATAGATGTCGGTGGTAAGTTAAGGACAATACAGAGTGGGGAGAAGAACAAGGATGTAATTAGCTCACCGTGGAAATTTCCAGGAGGCATCTGTGGGGGTAATTAAAACCATCTTGACTTCATGTCACTTACCTAGAAAAAAGAGACACTGTTGCACTGATCTGCAGACTACAGACTTCTACCTGAAGTATGTGTGCTATAAATGTAAGATTTTACAAATGCAAGGGACTATGATATGCCTCTTGAAACACCAATTTATAAGAAAGGAAGTTTTGTATTCTGGCAAAGATGGAAGAAATAATCCATAAGGAAATACATTCTGAGGCATTGAGAGATTTTGCAACTAAGTTTAATAGATTGGGCCAGGCATAGTGGCTCATGCCTGTAATAGCAGCTGAGATAACACCACTGCACTGTGGCCTAAGGGACAGAATAAGACCCTGTCTTGAAAAAAAAAAAAAAAAAAAAAGTAAAAAGATTGGCAAAAGAAATAGAACTATAAGAAACTAGGGAAAAATATAAGAGATTTCATGGCTTCTAGCACAGATAATTGAAATAGAGATGAATGATGGATGGGTAGGTGTATGAATGGATATACACCATGGTAACCCCAAAGTGTATATTTTAACACAAGGGTTTTGTAATCAAACGAAGTTAAGTTTAAGTCTAGCTCCAATACTTACTGGCAATTTGAGCACAAGCAGCCCTCAATCTCCTAATGTTGGTTTTCTCCTCTGTAAAACCATGGTAACTTTGTAGCCCCTTATGGTGCATTTATGAGGATTACACAATCTAATGCACATAAGGTACCTGACACACTTTGTGTGTCAATTAATGTTATCTAGAATAACCTGGAAGGCCATATGCACACTGGGATGTGGTGACTACTAACTCTTCAACATGGAGTGGAACTAGAGTAAACTTTCTGGAACTTAGTCAATCATCTGGAACATATATCTGAGGTGTATTAGAATCCAAGACTCATCAAACCTCACTGGGCCTTCTGCTGATTCACATACACACAATGAAATCAGAAGAAACCTGATATGTACTTGCTAATGAATGGCTCATGTTATAAAGGAAATCAAGAAACAGTTGATACTTTTCACTTTAGAATCAGAAGGCTATAACTGTGATAGCAAAAGCAGAGAGAAGAATCTTTGTATGATGAGGTAGGTTTAAAATACTACTTGAGGTGGGCGAATACAGCCTTGTACAGTTTATTTCTACCACCTAAGGCTGCTTTCATGCTTCAACGGCAGGGTTAAGCGCCTGCAACAGAGACCAGCTGTTCCACCAAGCCAACAATATTCACTATATGATCCTCTAAAGAAAATGTTTGAGGCTGTTTTAGGAGAAAGTTGAGAAACAAATTGAGGTAGAAAAAGTGGATAACAAAGACAAGCAGAAATGATACAACAGCTTTGCAAAACTAGATGAACTGGCTATAATTCTCCAGAGAAGGTAATGGAAGAAAGTATGGGGAGTTGAAATTTGAATAAAGTAGACAATGATATCATGAATTCTTGCTGCACTAGATTTGAAAAATGAGGTGGTCAAGAGAAGGGCTTGTTATTTTCTTCAACATTTAAGCAGCAGCAGCAGCAGCAAGAAAAAAAAGCAAAAAGAAATATGTGTGTGTGTGTGTGTGTGTGTGTGTGTGTTTGACTGTGTGTTTACATATAAGGGAGATAACATGCATCTCTACACTCACATAAAAGTGTAGTGTAGGCTTTCCCCATAAAAAGGGAAAGCCACAAATGGGTGAGAAGCATGATGCTAAGTCAGCATGAAGACAGACAAAAGGGAACCCAAAGACCAATTGAGGGGGCTGTTACCAACTACCCAGATGGGTAGAAGATAAAACAGCACTTTCTTTATATACATCCCATGCTTGAGTTGAGCTGCCAATTTGATTTTGATTTTGTAAACAGCTGAAGAAGCAAGAAAGGCTGTAATTTTTCATTTATTTCTGCCAAGGAAAAACTGACAAGTTAAGTGAGAGAACTGAAAACCCTAAGAGAAAATGACCCTGTTGTCTTGGGAAGGGAATAGCTGCAATCTCATACTAAATACTTGAGGGTATTGGGAAAAAGTAAGACATACACCAGGATTCTGCACTATCCAATCTGCGAGGTTTTCCACAAGGATGCAAATATTCTACACTTGTGCTGACCAATATGGGAGCCAGTGAGTATTATAAATGTGGCTAGTGTGACTGTAAAACTATTTTTAGTTTAATTTTAATTAAACAATAATAGCCACACATGGCTAGTCACAACTGTACTGGACATCACAGGTCTAGATCAATGATTCCAAGCTAGTGGTGTGATCTTTGCTCACTACAACCTCTACCCACTGGGTTCAGGAGAATCTCCTGCCTCATCCTCCTGAGTAGCTGGAATTACAGGCATGCACTAAGAGGACAGGCTAAGTTTTATATTTTTAGTAGAGACAGATTTCAAACTCCTGGCCTCAAGTAATCTGCAGAACTTGGCCTCCCAAAGTGCTGAGATTACAGGCCTGAGCCACCATGCCAAGCCCAATACCAAACGTTTTATAAAGTTCTGTGACTTCCTCCACCTTCTCTTCACCTACAAAAGAAGTATTACTTAGAATTCCCATATATAATACAAATAAAGCAACTGCCATGACCCAAGTACCTGTACTGGCATTAGTCCATATTCATGGTCTGCTTGATTTTCCCACTGCGTTACATAAGAGCATTTGAAGCCTCTCCAAGGAAGGGTTGGCCCAGAGATGTTGAGGAGAAAGCTACAGAGAATTTGAGAATAGGTTAATCTGAAAAATTGTGGACAAGAGAGGGGTCTAGGATAATTTGCAAATGCCTGCCTAAGGGGAACAAGCAGAATAGTGGTCCTTCTTCTAAGATGTTCACATCCAAATCTATGGAACTTGTGAGTATGTAATTGCTCTCGGCAAAGAGGAATTAAGGTTGGTCAACAGCTGACCTTAAGATAGGAAGATTGCCCTGCACTGGATCATCCAGGTGGACGCAATGCTGTTACAAGGGCATTAAAAAAGAAGATGAAAGCAAAAAAAGGAATGTGACAGCAGAATGGCCAATGCAATGTGAAGTTAAAGGCTTTGAAAACGGACAAAGGGGGCACAACAAAGGAATGCAGGAGACCCCTAGAAGCTGGAAAATACAAAGAAACAGATTCTCCCTGAGAACCCCCAAGAGGAACGCAGTCCTTTGCACACTTTGAATTTAGCCCACAAAAGACCAGTGTTGGACTCTTATGCTACAAAAGTGTAAGATGATACACTTGTCTTGTACTAAGCTACAAAATTTATAATAATTTATTACAGAGGCAGTAAAAATCTAACATAGGACAAAGTAAAAAAAAAAACACACACAGATATGAGAGAGAAGGAAAGAAACTTAAGTAAGGGTCAGCAAATGAGTAGAACGCACATTCTATGAAGAGGCTGGGGACAAAGGAAATTAATCTGCTGGGGGAATGGGTTTCAAGGCACTGTGGAAAAGATGTGGCACAGAGGCAATAATGCATCAAGGTGAAAACATCTGGAGCAATTTTGGGATGAGAGTGTGATAAAGAACATGGGATGGGTCTTCTCCACTTCTCTACTTTCCAACCTCTAACACAGAAACTGATACACAGTAGGTGCTCAGTGCTTGCAGGATAGAACTGGAGTGTGGAGGAAGGGGCTTCAGGTTCAACAGGGTTGTCAGAGTATCCTGAAATTAAAGAATGACAGACATGGGGGGATTTCAGTGTTAAGTAGCCTCAACAGTGCAAAGAAGCTTCTGAAAGTTTCAGCGCTGAGGCCTCAGTGGTTTCAAAGGCTCCATGATGAAGTCTGTGTTCAGGTGGTCAACAACATCTTTGTGAAAAGCTACTGCAGATTTTTTAAGGTACTCATGAAGAACCCTTCCACAACAAGAAACTGGGCTTAGTGGGTGATAAGAGGGGGCCAGGACTCTCACTTACGGTGGAAAAAGCAGCTCTCCGGGTTGGCTAGGGCAACATCATATTTTGAGAGGGAAAATACTCAAAAAATCCACTTGTTGATATAAAGAGCTCTCTGACTAACTTAAATTTGAAGAGTCCACATACAAAATTTCAAAAGTAGGAAACAAGCTAATAATGAACATAAGCATGGGACCACAAATCAGTGGGCCTAGCAACGGAAAGACAAAGACCTACAGTGAGCTAAAGCATGTTCATATATATATGAAAAATAGGAGGCTTTTTAGACTATGATAGGGGAAAGCAAGAGCAAAGGGCCAACTGTTTGAAGCACCTCATACCCACTGAAATAATGGAGGCTGCTGATCTGCTTAACTTCCTCTTTCTCTGCTAGAAAATAAAATAAAAGTAAAAAATCAGTAAATCTTTTTCTGGTTCTGTATTGCATTCATAGTCAAGGTACCACAAAAAAATGAAGTTACAGCACTTTGAATTTTACTAGTAGACATAAATATTTAACTATATGTGGAGAAATGAGTGATATGTTCTTTAAAACAGGCTTGGGAGTCTTTAACATGTTTTTATTATTATTTTACTTTAAGTGCTGGGATACATGAACCTCCAGTTTTGTTACATAGTAATACATGTAATACATAGGTGGTTTGCTGCACCTATGAACACATCATCTTTATTTTAAGCCTCATATGCATTAGGTATTTACCCTAATGCTCTCCTTCCCCTTGCCCTCCACTGCCCAACAGGCCTCAGAGTGTGATATTCCCCTCCCTGTTTCCATATATTGTTATTATTCAACTCCCACTTATGAGTGAAAACAGAGTGTTTGGCTTACTGTTTCTGTGGTAGTTTGCTGAGGATTATGGTTTCCAGCTTCATCTATGTTCCTGCCAAGGACATGAACTAATCCTTTTTTATTGGTGCCTAGTATTCCATGGCATATGTGTGCCACATTTTCTTTATCTAGTCTATCATTGATGGATATTTGTGTTGGTTTCAAGTCTTTGCTATTTTAAATACTGCTGCAGAAAGTATCATCATGGTCCATAGGCAATGTACAGAAAGGGAGAAAAAATTGGCAATCTATCCATCTGACAAAGGTCTAATATCGAGAATCTACAAGGAACTTAAATTTACAAGAAAAAAGCAAACAACCTCATCACAAAGTGGGTGAAGGATGAACAGACATTCCTCAAAATAAGACATTTATGCTACCAACAAACCCAAAAAACCTCTCTTCATCACTGGCCATTAGAGAAATGCACATCAAAACCACAATGAAATACCATCTTACCTCAGTTAGAATGGCAGCCGTTAAAAAGTCAGAAAACAACAGAGGCTGGCAAGGATATGTAGAAATAGGAAGGCTTTGACACTGTTGATGGGAGTGTAAATTTTCTCAATCATTGCGGAAGAGAGTGTGGTGTTTGCTGAAAGATGTAGAACCAGAAATACCATTTGACCCAGCAATGCCATTACTGAGTATACACCCAAAAGATAATAATTGAGTTTTCAAACAGCGAACATGGAAGAAGCAAGGTCAGCCAGGCTGTGAACCTTGAGATATAGGTATATTTGAACATTTCAATAGACATTTCAATAAATCCAATGTGTGAGTTCCTGGTGAATTATATATTTTGGATGAACGAATGGGATTGCCTAACTTCGGGTCAGTGATGTTTTAGAAATTGCAAGAAAACTGCCAAATTATCTGCTACGTTGAAAGCGTTTCCTATTTTCAGAAAGAGGAAAAAAGGCACGTCTCCTTGGCTACAACAGGGTAGATTCAGAGTGACCCAAAACACCAACAGAAACATGTGTTAAATACCTCTTTTCAGTCAGATGCCATGCCAGGCACTTTTATTATACATTAACTCATTTAATGTGAATCCTAAGATAAAAACCAATTATTATTCTTTCACATACTCCTGATTTTACTGAGAACAAGAACAAGTCATGCCAAACTTACCTCTTTTTTTTTCTTTTTTTTTGGAAGGGAGATATGGTAGGTAAACAGAATGTCATTTTATGAAATACTTTGGTATCCTCCTACAAACAAACTGGAGACCTGGAGCCTAAGTGGAAATACAAAATCGTGCTATCATGGTGCCTTTCACTACAGCAGATACACCATTGGTGTCATTCACTGTGGTATCTCTAGAGCTACAAGGTGACAGAAACCAAAAAAGTACTCACTATTTGGTGAATGTGGAATTGCTCATAACTGACTTGAGTTGTCAATACTCAGAGAACATTGCATGCTGCATGTCACTGTATGGTGCAAATTCACTAGGAAGGCTTTGAGGTTAACCTTAATGTTGTCTAGATCCACATTTAAATTAATAACTTGAATCAAGACAATTTATTATATTCAAAGATAATACTAAGGGCAGCTAATTTATTAGAAGGCAGAAGTTAGGATTCAAAGTCATCTCCATGGCAATAAGAGCTAGGTGAAATTAACAAGATTGAAGTTAAGATAATAAGAAATGAAACCCTGTACTTGGGCTTAAATATCAAACATTCAACAACAGGACAAAAGAAATCTAGATTAGGAACAGTTCATCTATATCAACACACAAGTGTTAACTTACTGCAATCTCAGTAGAGGTAAAAGTCTGGTAGGTTTGTCAAATAAGCTAATGCAATTCTGGGTGGTATTAAGAACAAGATCAAAGAGAATGGTGATGTTCTCTTTGGGGAAATGACTCAGTTCTGGGAATCATATCATCTTTGGGGAAAGGATTCATTTCTGGAAATCTATTGTAAAAGCATCAATAACTCTGTCCTGTGTGCATTACAGGGGAGGGGAGGGCAGGACTGAGGCTAGAGAATGCTCTGGAAAAAAGACAAGAGCAACTGAAGGAACTGAGGATGTTTAAATGTTTTTGGGGTTTATTTTTGTGGTGGAAAGGCAGCGGGGTATGGCACAGTAATATCTTTAAATACAATAAGCTTTCTAATGGAAAAAAAAAGATTTAGATCAAATGGCAAATAAATTTCATGATTGAACCCTAATCAACTGGTAGTGACTGCCAGGAACTGGTGCTGAGAAAGATTCTGAGAATGTGTGGTCAGTAGGAAAAAATGCTGTGATCAAGTATCCATGTCTGCTATGAATTTGGGGAGGTGCAGTGCCTAAATGAGGGCCAAGTATTTGCTGACTCTGAACTACACAGACTTATTCCAAACTGTTCCATAGGTTAAGCCAAGGGTTACTCACGTGAAGTCACTGAAAACTATAATCTAAGGGGTGGCTAGAACACCACCACTGCCAGAGTGGGAGGATGCTAAATGAACCTGGAAGTCACTGCTCTTATTTTAAGTTGCAGGCAAATAGACAATAAAACTCATGGACTCTAGCTCCAAAGACATCCCCTTTTGTAGCAAGCCTCTTTGTACCCTCTAGAGAAGGTCTTCTAGAAAAACTGCCCAGTGCTTCTGACAGCAGTGATTTCAGTCATTCCATAGACCTGGTTTCATGAGTCTAAACTAGTGTAGCATGGGACATGTCTATTGAAATGTGGAGGGGCAGTTCGACCTCTATAGGTAGGTCTTTAATGTGACATTTTCCTATTAATATTATAAGCAATTCTCCCACCTTTAGGAGTAGTTGTGCTAGTTTTTAGATAACATTTTATCTATCTATCTATCTATCTATCTATCTATCTATCTGTCTATCTATCTATTCAAATGTGAGACAAAAGGCATGGGTGGGGGTGGGAGTAAGGTGGTTTTCAGACACAGATTTCTTTTTTCTTTTTAAACAGTGGACTGTTGATTCTATCTAACAACATTTACAACCTATCAGCCTATTTTTAGAACATTGTTTTCATCATTCCATTATTCCACTCAAAAATATGGCTGTGTCTCAGCTACAGGATTATGTATTGGTATTCAAAACGGACTCCCAAACTGAAAACACATTTTTTCTTCAGCCGTATTTTCCATCTTTGCTAGAGTTCAGTTGTTTGCTTATATTTTCCCCCAAGTTTATGTTAGCTTTACTCGTTTCAGGTTACTATTATTTCTCTGGTCATTACTGGAATGTTCTCCCTGATTCTGCCTGCAACCCCTCCCTATCTTTAAAATCCAACTAAGTCTATCCTCCTCCTTGACTATTTCCAGCAAAAAACCTATAGTTTCTCTATTCCCTAAGAAGTCCTGTCACTCTTACTTACTGCGTCTTAAAGACTTTAAGTTTTTCACAGCCACAGATCAAAACTTGTTGTACACTTCTTCAATGCTGTGTACAAAGCTGACACTAATCCAATTTGTCCTCACAAGACTTAGACACTTTATCAGGCTTAATTCCCAGCCACAACTCTGGACTCAGGGCAGATGCCTCGCTGCCCCCAAGAAGGTCCTGAATTTTTCTTTGTTTTTTATTCCTTAGCTCATTTTTCCCCTTCTGGCAATGGTTCTGCCTCTAAGAGAGAATGTACATTATCATACTGGCTTTAAAATTTTTAAGGAGCATAGTGAGTAACATTGTTATGATTGAGAAATTTTTATATTCATCATTTCACCTCCTCCTCTGGGCACAAATGGAATGGAAAAGGAAGCAATTTGGTGTCTCTGATATGAGGTGCCCAAAAAACATACTTTATTCCTCTGCCTTTGTGTCCAAAGAGGTTTCTGTATTCTGCCGTGCAGCGGCAAAATATACATCAGAGCAGAAAAGCAGTTTGTTCTTCCTCTTTATTTCTAAATATAGAGGTGCTTAAACAACACCGCTATTTTTAGATTACTATTCGATAAAAGAAAGCAATCTCATTTTAGAGTAACTTTCATTTCTTGTTCTAGCAAAGAGAAAGTTGCCTTTCTGACTGCAGAAATGATCAAGTGTCTCTTTGGGTATTTTAATTTCATGAGAGGGATTGAGAAGAGATGGGGGGTGGAGAGAGAGGAAAAACTGTGTTGCTTCTCTCTTATTCATGAAATTAACTCGGTCACTGCTGATGAGTTTAAAACAAGGCAGAGCAAGAGGGTTCAGAGTCCTCTGGTAAACCTATGAATTTTTCTTCTTATTAGCATTTCTAGCTTTAAAAACATAGGTTATGAGTCAGAACTGTAAGAGAAAGGTCAGCATAATTGTTTCTGAGAATGATGTCTAATGAAACATTTGAGATGTAGGGATCTGTGCCAAGATGCAGAGAGAACAGATGATTTACTAAAATATGGGCCTTGATTGGAAAAATATAGAAGTGAACAAAACAAGTATGTGTAGGTTTTCAAGAAGCAGGTGCAAGATATTGTGTAAGTAAGCTGCTGGAGTGGTTTGGTTACTTGTCCCTTTAGAAATAAGGAGGATATGGCATTTCAGTTGGGTTTTGAATAGTATATCAGGCTTTATGACAGTGTGGGAGGGCTGCAGGCTGAGGACACAGTAAAGGCAAATACCAAGCAAGGAAGACATATCCATGGCCAGGCCCCAGTGAGTGAGTTGACATAGATGAAATATTTGTAGGTCAAAGCTGGTGGTGTTATAGGAAATCAATATGGAAAGATAAAGGTAGATTTTTGGAGCCCAGACTACCATGGTGTTGAACTCTACCAGAGCAGAGACACTGCACAGAAGATACACACATTCCCCTCAGGAAATGCCTGGTGCAAATGACCACAAGTTACTAGAAGGCAGAGACTGACTTCAGGGAGAGTCTTGACTGGGCTGTTTAAGTATTCCAGGGAGATGGTGAGAAAGGCCCCTGTTGCAGCTGAACAACAGGGAATGTGAACATGCCAGCACTGGTTGCTGGGTGGATGGAGGATAGAAAGAGCATGAAAAAAAAAAAAAAAAAAAACTGGGATGATCCTACCCAGGACGAAGCTGGTGCTGTGAGGATTTCACATGTATATGGCAGGAAACTGTCAGAACTGTGGATGTGAGGGCAGGTAGAGAGACCAGCAGTGGAAGAAAAGATATGGAAAGGATCCACATCTGAGTAATCGTGAAAACCTCAGGAAGGGCTGCCGTCCATTTGGTGGAAGTGGGGAATGAACAGTGAGTTGGCTAGAATGGCTGGGGGAGTGCAGGGGTGTGATATCTGTTCTGTTTCTTCAGGGGAGAACAGAATTGAACACCTTTATGAGAGTAAGAGTTATAAAACTGCTCTGTACAGAAATAGGGATCAGTGGCTCAGTCAGGGTCCTAAAGTTAGGAGAGGGATTATAATCAAAGGCAGAGGCAGAAATGTAGGCTTTGCTTTCAAAAAGAGAAAGGAGATACGTGCAAAGGACAAGAACTTGTGACATGGAGGGAGGATATGTCAGTTGCAGTTGGTCACGATGAGGGTGACTACAAGTCACCCTGAGATGAGTACAATTCATCTCAGCCAATTGAAGTGGGATGCAGAGGCAAGGAGTGGGATTGGGGGCTTGAAGTTGATGAACACGGAACAGCAACTTGAAGCATGTCACATGTCAAACAAAAGCCAAGCAGGATCCCCCCGGGTCTTGGCAAGGACTCCTGCAGACTGGTCCCGCATTCATTTGAACAATCTGATGCGGGCAGCCACTCTTCATTTTCTGAACTATTGGGTGTAGACCAGAAACCAATCAAGGAACAAAAGCAAGAAGAAAAAAATATGGAAACAGCAAGTGAAAGAACAAAGGCAGAGAAGAAAAAAGGCAGAGTAATCTACATTTTAGCAAGGAAACAAAGGGAGCTAGAAAATCTGGATCACAAAAGGGTAATAAGTATGAGTTGTTTCTCTGTACAAGTTCCTGCATTGTACACCTTTCGTAAATACATTGAGGTCAGGGAAGGGAGTCAATTAGTGTCCAAAGTCAGAGGAGTGGCAGGTGCCCTGAAAGTCACCCCTGTCCTCTTCTTGTCTTACAAGCCATGAGAAAGGCTGCATAGAATATGCAGCTTAGGAGTTTAATAGTATATGATTGTTTTTGAAGGTAATTTTTGTGCATTCTCATCTGATCCTTAAATAAGGCTGTAAAAAATGTAGACTGTTCTTTGCTTCAGAACATTGCTTTGAAAACAGACTTTAAGGAAGAGGCTGTCAGGGTCAGCTAGCTGGCACCAGAAGAGCCCAAGGGCAGAGATGGCTGCCAGTCCAAGGCTGCTTCCAGGGGCATTTGGTGCCTCCCTTTTTCCTCAGGTTCTCTTCTTCCCTTCTGTGTTCTGATTCTTGTCCTATCAGAGGGATTACTCTGTCCACTTAACACACTTGTTAAGTCTTCCTTGAATTACCGTAACATATGGATGTTCCCTGGATTCCTGGTTAATTCAGGTCTAAAGCACAGGACGCTTGAGGGAAATTCATCGCTTCCAGCATTTAGATGACCTATTTGTTTTCCAATGATGATAGCAATGACTTCCATTATAAAAAATTAGTTCAGTGGCATACACGCTGTGGGTGGGGGACACACAGGGCTTCTGTGGTTTATTTTAACTTCTTGGAACAGGAATCCACAGCCGAGTAATCTTTCTCTTCCATTGAAGACAAAAAGGTGAAATCTAAATTTCACATGGAACTTTGAGTCATTTAAAGGTACTACTGTTTTGAAAAAAAATTATACATTTTTTTTTCTTAAGACAAAATATTTAATAGATTTTCATTTATCAACGTTTGTAAAGGTAGGGTTTTTCATGTTTTTTAGGAACAAGAAGGAAAACAACTATTATCATATAACAAGTACATTAGTACTGACATTAATATTTTATATAAGTCTGAAGTATCATGGTGTTAAATGCATATCTGATGGTTTATTTTGATGTGCTTGCTAAATTTCATGTTTATAAGTCACGACATTTTTAGGCTTTTAAGTGACATATATGTTTCAAAAATGCTTCTTAGAGAAATGTATATCATAAAATTAATGCATACCTAATTTCAAAATTCTTCCCTTTCCCCATGTAATCAGAGCTCAAGAAAGATGGTTCAGGAAGGCTTCCTATAGACATGCTTCAATCTAGTGACAAAGTTGAACGGACTTGGTTTCCCCACGTATTGTGTTTTGTATGTGAACAGTTAATTGCTCATTGTGTCAGCTAAAAGAAATGGTTAGAAATTTGAGGTTGCCTGTAAGAAGTTATTGAATCAGTCAGAATTACTGACTATAAAAAGAATGGATTGAGGTTTTTAACTTGTGAAATTGTTCCTAATATAATTTATAAGCTAGGCCAGAAACTCCCCAGGATATAAGTTGAGAACATTATAAAGATACCAAATAAATCTAACACCAATTTTCAAAATTTTTACATTTTAATTTTTGTCTTTGCTTTATTAATGTAATCAGGCTTTTCTCATGAAGAACCAGATGACTCTTGGTAACCAGGTTTGCTCCCCAGCTTCTAATTTTAATATGATGAGAAGTTACATAACATTTACTCCTTGGTAAAGGTTTCTCTGTCATCAGACAGAACTCTGAATAAAAATCGGTGTGTAATCCAGTGTATTTGTTTTTCCTAATTGTATTTGGTACTATAGTATATGAACCGAGAATAAGCAAGTCAAGTGATACCCCCTTTTCCAGTCATAAAATGTCTCATTCATTATACTAAAAAGAGCTGGTCTTTTTTAAAAAGCCTTCTTATTTTTCTACTGAATTTTTAGATAAGTATAACCAATTATATTGGTCAAATCTAGCCTTACATTTGAGAAGGGTAAGCTGTGTTCTTTCCTGCCAAAGAGTGGGGCTGTAATCTTTAAAACAAGAGGTCATTTTTTCCAAGCACATTCCTGTTTTCTATCTGAACATTAAAATATACATTTTTATAGGCATTAGAAATAGTACAATATTGCCTCTGGTCTTTCCATTTGACACCTGTGGCTTGAATATATGTTTCGCTCCAGAATTTATATGTTGGAATTTAACTGCCCCTGTGTGATAGACTTAAAAAGTGGGGATTTTGGGAGGAGATTAAGAGTTCAATTAGAGACCTTATAAAATAACTCAATGGAAGTAACTAGGCTTTTTAGCCCTTCCACCATTAGAGAACACTGTATTTGTCCTCTCTGGAGAACACAGCAACAAGGTGCCTTCTTGGAAGAAGAGACCGACCTTCACCAGACATTGGACCTATCAGTGCCTTGATCTTGGACTTCCCAATGTCTAAAACTGTAAGAAATTGATTTCTTTCCAGTTTTATAAGTTACCCAGTCCAAGGTACTGTGTTATAGCAGCAGGAACATACTCAGATAGCATATCTATTGTGGAAATTTTGGTCCTCATACTTAATGAATGGGCTTCAAGTATTTCATTAGTTTTTTAAAACTGGGCTCCTCCTTTACAATTGATTTTATTTTTATTTTTTAAAAGTTAGCTTTTACCACGTAGAACTGCAAAAGAAATCTCTACTCAAACCTGTAGAGTGTCCTAGCTTTTGTGGCAGAATCACTGTGGATAATTTATAGGCACTTGTGATCTCATCTGTGTATTATTTACAGTTTCCTCTATTCATGTGACAAATAATTGCACAAAATGCTACTGAAACAATAGGCAGTAAGCAGTGTGACAAATAGCACACTAATTGAACTGCTGACTGTTTTTCTGTCATGCCAGAATAAAGGGTGATGATCCAGAGTCAGCACCTCAATTAGGAGTGGCCATGTGTCAGTAGTGACAAATGCTAGGCCTCACTAAAAAAGGTCAGATGCAGAGAACCCAAATTCAGAATTATGTTGACAGACAAGGAGTTCAAACAGATTATATAATAAAATTCTGAGTAACTTATTTAGCTCGGCAACTCTAGAGAGTAACAATTAGAACTGGTTTTCTATATATTTCTGAGTAAATCTTTCTATTTTTATACCTTTGATTTGAAAAATAAACAACTACACACTGGCCTTGATCATTTGCAATTTGCAAAAGTTCAAGCCTTGTTAAGCTCATAGGTAGGTGGCATTTATTTGTTTCAAAACTAATCAGAAAAGCTATTACTTTCTACAGAAAACTACAGAAGTGCTAGTGGCACTTTTATGTCCAATACAGCCCAGTAGGCTATAATATTTTCTTAAATTGCTGAAGAGATTTTTGCCAGAAATCAACAAAGTAGCACTCACAGACTTGATTTCCATACCAATGTGCAATCTTTACTATGCACATTATTCAAAAGTGACACCACACTGAGGACAAAGAAAGATTGGATTTATATATGGTAAAAAGGCAAGTGAATGAAGCTATACTTTTATTTCATTTCTCTTAAAACATCCACTACTATTTTCATATATGGATTTATATATGGTAAAAAGGCAAGCAATTTATATATGGTAAAAAGGCAAGTGAATGAAGCTATACTTTTATTTCATTTCTCTTAATACATCCACTACAATTTTCACAAGTATAGATCTTTAAGCATACCCAAATATCGACTATTATCTACAATTATTTATTGTAACACTTTAGTAGAACTATAGGAAGCCTTTGACACTGATTGAAAATATGGATTCACTGTTAGGTTACAAAAATTTCTACATAGCAAAATTTAATTCTGTTTACAATAAAAATACTAGGCTACATAAACAAAACTTTCAAAAGTTTCTGATAATAGCTACCAGAATTAGAAATGTAAAATTACGCTCGAGACACTAACTCTTCTGGAATACTAGACTCTGAAGGCACCACCATTGCTGGAAAGAATAGTTAAATCTGTCATGCAACAGGAAAATAAAACACGTAGCTATTTTAGAATAGCCATTCTGTACAGAAGAGTGCTTCTCCCAGTTAAAAGAAAATATCCCAAACAGGCGTTTTTATGAAGTAACCAAAAAAAAAAAAAAAAAAGAAAACAAAGAAAATATCTACTGATATATGGCACCTGATGTTCAAATTTAATAGCATCCAGATAAAAGTTTACTTCTTTTCTTAATTTTGAATACATTTCTGCATTGTGGTATTCTAAAATCCAGGAAACAGCCAAATCACAAGTTACCTTTTAACATAAATATACATAGTGGATCCTATATTAAGCAACCCATTTGAAAAGCACTGATATACCTAACAATTATATATACTATTTCATAAAGAACTGCACAGAGTTTACCATCACTAACACCCAGTACCTATAGTCACCTAATGTCTGGAACACAATAATGCAGATAGCAAGTTTCTTTTGAAAATGACTTAAACTCAAGTAGTTTTCTTGTGGAACATCAAACTTTATTATTCCAAGAAATTAAGATATAGGAAAGAAAAAATGAAATGCCAACCCTAATTTAAATTATCTACAGCTTCAAGTCTGTAACAGTAGGAGGTTAGATGTCTGTGGCCAATTTTAAATTAGGTTTCAGATAATTGCTATGAAACTGTTTACGCAGACCACTGAAAGATGGTTTAAAAAGGTGGTCATTTTGGTAAGGTAACAATTCTTAATATAAAAAAATATAGAACAAAATTCTATGAAAGATATTTGGGTCTCTGGTTATGATATAAATTCTGAAAAATGTATATACCAAATACTCCTTAAGGCAGAGCTGACATTTAATTCTCAAAGATAATAAAAACTGGATCAGTATTTTGTTGAAATAAAACCTATTATAAAAGTGCTTCTGGAATTCTTGTCAATGAATCTGAATCCAGATTCTTTAGTAGTAGAGTCAGCAGATTGAGCTAATTTTAGCATTACTGAAAAATATTTTCTTATTGGCTGAGGAAATTAATGGAACATTGACTTGGGAGAGAAAGCTAATTTAAAAAGTCAGTCATGAGGCAAATCACACTACCTTTGAGCCAAAGTTTAATAAATGTCAGCTGTCAGAATTGAAACTTCACACCAATTTCACTTTACTTCCTATGTAGAGAACAACTTATTTGGGAATAGATGGCATATATGTAAATTTATGGTCTCATCTTTTGACGCTGGCATGTCACCAGTCCGTGTCAAAGAGTATCACATATTTCATTGAGTGTCTCGGGAGATACGTTCTAGCAGTAAATGTGAATGCGCCCCAAATTTCCAAAGAATGAAAGGTCATTTTGTCAAAGTGTTGCCTTTTAAAATGGCTAACATAAAACTTCCAATATTTGCTCTAAAGAAAAAGATTTACTCACTGGAAGGTACTCCAGGTGCTACATCCCAGCAGCTTGAGACAGAAAGTGAGGTGTTTGAATGTCTACATTAGTTTGGTGGAATACTCATCTGTAATGCAGAGCAGCTGTCTCATAATTTGTCAGAGCTGTAAATGCATTGGCTGAAACACCCCGGCAAACATTTATGTGTAAGAATTGAGTTACTTCTTTTACTGAAACTGGATATATTGTAGTTCCTGTTCTTTCTTTGCTTTGATATCCTGGTAAGCCTGCATTTTGCTGACATCCAAGTAAGCCCAGTCAGAAAACAGTATCATCAGAAAGTGGATCTGGAAGAGAAGGGTGAGCATGATGTCTAGTGAGCATGTGAGAAGGCAAAACAAAGTGCTAGTTAGATGTACTTGATGTTAAAGGGAAGAGGGTTATTCTGTATGAATACTTGCTCTGCTAGCAGAGCTAGTAGAATCCTAAAAGTGTGCTCTACTACTTGGCTTCACATTAAAAAACTGAAGAAAAGTAAGTACACAAACATTGCAAAGTATTTCTATTAAGTCTTACATGTCTGTATACTCATCAGTCTAGGTGAGTAATATAATAAACACCTGTCACTGCAATTGGGATTTGTCTACCTAAATAGATCTTCATAAAATTTGCCTCAGGTGTATACTGAGTCAGTGCTACTGAGGCATTTAAATTTCTGACTGTTATATTATCTTTAAAAGATTTTTCATATGTTGATGTTTTTTATTTTGTCTGTCACCTTACAAGTTTTATATTATTACCCCTCTTTATTGCTTGCATTTTTCTTAAAAAATCTCATTTGCCTCGTATAATATCAGTGGCCTTACTTTTTTGATAAATACTTGTTAATTTTCTCTAAAGCTTTATTTTCAATATTTCAGTGTGTTTATTTCTAGGTAAAATCATTTTTTTCTCAATCTAATATGAGTATTTTATATTTTAACACAGAAATTTAAACAGTTTACATCTAATATGGTTACTCTATTATCTACATAACCAATATCTGATTAGACAGTTGTTCTACCCTAGATTTTCTTTGTCTCTGCCTTTGCCTCCTGTTTGCCTTAGTTTTTCTCTTCCTCTCCCCACCCACCACCTGTTTTCCCTAACTGTGTTGATTTAATTTTCTTACTCATATTTATTTATTTTCCTGCTTTTGACATTAATCACGATATTTCTACTTTTTCTGTAGTTAGTCAGTAGGACCCAGTTAGCTGACTTTTTTCTAACAAAGTAAAACATTGATTAGCCCCATGGGAAAAAAAAAAAAATATTGTAATACCTCCTTCACTCGGAGGTTTATTTTCCTTCCTTCTAAAACAAGAAAGAAGGAAACTGTTATTCTTCTTTCCCTTGGTTTTTTGATAAGTCTTTGATATTTGCATAGTCTTTGTGAGTTGAAAACTTATTTTTAAATACCAATAATGTATGTGGAATCATATTCTGTGTAGAGATTATTTTTGTATTCTGCCTATTGCCCTTTCTACACATTTTTGTCTTATGGTGTTTTTTATAAATGCAGATGAAAACTTCCTACTCTGAGCTTGACTTTCATAACTTCTCTTTCATATATGGTCACCGAATAAAATGAAGGCTTCCCAGTTACCTTTTCATTTTAAATAAACAACAGAAAGCATTTTAGTATAATTCTCAATGTTCTTATAGTTTAGTAATATTCTCAATATTGCGTGGACAGACTTATACTAAAAATAATTATTAGCTGTTTGTCAATAAATTGTCAAATTTCAAATTAAAATGTGACATTTAAATTCCTGTATTTCCCCCCTAAATGTGGCAACCTTACTTTGAGATCTACTTAGGAAACTACTTATTCTTGCTACATTTATGCTGAATCTACTGTTTAAGAAACAAACAAAAAATTCTTTGATTTCCTTTAGCATGTGCTTCACTTTTCAATGATGAATAATTGTCTATTTAAAACATTTATTTGTGTCCTGCTACCAACCTGTTTTTGCCTTTAGATTCTATTTCTTCATCTCAAACAATACCTAAGCCTACTTATTATGAAGACTCTTGATTTAACTTTTTATTTTTGAGTGTGATGCCTAAGTGTCTTCCTAGACTAGCCCATAGGGCATGGAATGTCCACCATTGAATTAGCAATGCTGCCTTTGAAGTGGTAAAGCAATCTTAAGTTCTTGAATGTAAAGTTATTCTTGGGGGGGGGGCGGTTTTACATTAATCTTTCCAGGTTTTTAAGAACTTAATTGTTCATATCTAGTATTTTATACCAGTTTCTGATTTTGAGTAAGTTATATATTTTAGGTAATGTGAAAATCCTCTCCTCAGTCTAGAAGATCACACAGGATAGAGGTTGAGATATGAATTTTTTCTCCCATGTCTTTGAATAAAAACCTCATTCTGTGTTAGATCCTAGTATCTGTGGGCATGGCTTTTGGTATTGACTCAAATGTTCCCACTAAATGTCTGAACAACCCCTACTTTCACTAATTATTTAGGAAGGGTGTCCAGCCCCACTAAACAAAGAAATGGTCTCTTTCCTGGGAGTATATCCAACATTACTCCTCAATTGACTATTTCAACAAACTACCAATGTTGATCTCAAACTAATATTATTGGAGTCCAAACCTCAGAAATGATTTCTTTCTTGATATTGGGTTTATATTGAAAATAATTTTGTCTTACACTTATAATCTCTTGCTTTCGTAAGCGTTGCTTTTGCAAATTTTCACTTTGCTCCAGAGATCTAGAAAGAAGTGCTTGACTTCTTTTAAATCACTCATTACTTAAGAAATAAAACCTCTTACAAAGGCGTTATGACTATATCTTTTCAGCAATTGTGGCAAGACATATTTTGCTTATATTTTCTGGAAGCATTGCCAAATATATTATCTTCCCAAGTGTATGGCAGGTATTCTATCTTTTCTTCCTTGACCTACATTATATATATGCTATCAATCATTGGCTATTTCACATATATTATAAAGACTTCTTTGAGATTATATAATTTTGGTGAAGACTTTATTTTATACAATCATTTTATACTAGGTAAATCACATCATGTCATTCTCTGTAATAATATCTTCCCATGATTTGCATTAGATTTGTTATCCATGGTACTTTAAAAGCCTTTGTATAACTTTCACTTTTTAGAATTTCCAGTTAGAATGCAACATGCCATACTGGGTACATAATGAAATGAAGGCAGAAATAAAGATGTTTTTGAAACCAACGAGAACAAAGACACAACATACCAGAATCTCTGGGACACATTCAAAGCCGCGTGTAGAGGGAAATTTATAGTACTAAATGCCCACAAGAGAAAGCAGGAAAGATCCAAAATTGACACCCTAACATCACAATTAAAAGAACTAGAAAAGCAAGAGCAAACACATTCAAAAGCTCACAGAAGGCAAGAAATAACTAAAATCAGAGCAGAACTGAAGGAAATAGAGACACAAAAAACCCTTCCAAAAAATTAGTGAATCCAGGAGCTGATTTTTTGAAAGGAACAACAAAATTGACAGACCGTTAGCAAGACCAATAAAGAAGAAAAGAGAGAAGAATCAAATAGACCCAATAAAAAATGATAAAGAGCATGTCACCACCAATCCCACAGAAATGCAAACTACTGTCAGCGAATACTACAAACACCTCTATGCAAATAAACTAGAAAATCTAGAAGAAATGGATAAATTCCTCAACACATACACCCTCCCAAGACTAAACCAGGAAGAAGTTAACTCTCTGAATAGACCAATAAAAGGCTGTGAAATTGTGGCAATAATCAATAGCTTACCAACCAAAAAGGGTCCAGGACCAGATGGATTCACAGCCTAATTCTACCAGAGGTACAAGGAGGGACTGGCACCATTCTTTCTGAAACTAATCCAATCAGTAGAAAGACAGAGAATCCTCCCTAACTCATTTTATGAGGCTAGCATCATCCTGACAACAAAGTCGGGCAGAGACACAACCAAAAAAGAGAATTTTAGACCAATATCCTTGATGAATATTGATGCAAAAATCCTCAATAAAATACTGGCAAACCAAACCCAGCACCACATCAAAAAGCTTACCCACCATGATCAAGTGGGCTTCATCCCTGGGATGCAAGGCTGGCTCAATATATGCAAATCAATAAATGTAATCCAGCATATAAACAGAACCAAAGACAAAAACCACATGATTATCTCAACAGATGCAGAAAAGGCCTTTGACAAAATTCAACAACACTTCATGCTAAAAACTCTCAATAAATTAGGTATTGATGGGATGTATCTCAAAATAATAAGAGATATCTATGATAAATCCACAGCCAATATCATACTGAATGGGCAAAAACTGGAAGCATTCCCTTTGAAAACTGGCACAAGACAAGGATGCCCTCTCTCACCACTCCTATTCAACATAGTGTTGGAAGTTCTGGCCACGGCAATTAGGCAGGAGAAGGAAATAAAGTGTATTCAATTAGGAAAAGAGGAAGCCAAATTGTCCCTGTTTGCAGATGACATGATTGTACATCTAGAAAACCCCATTGTCTCAGCCCAAAATCTCCTTAAGCTGATAAGCAAGTTCAGCAAAGTCTCAGGATACAAAATCAGTGCACAAAAATCACAAGCATTCTGATACACACCAATAACAGACAAACAGAGAGCCAAATCATGAGTGAACGCTCATTCACAATTGCTTCAAAGAGAATAAAATACCTAGGAATCCAACTTACAAGGGACATGAAAGACCTCTTCAAGGAGAACTACAAACCACTGCTCAATGAAATAAAAGAGGATACCAACAAATGGAAGAACATTCCATGCTCATGAGTAGGAAGAATCAATATCGTGAAAATGGCCATACTGCCCAACGTAATTTATAGATTCAATGCCATCCCCATCAAGCTACCAATGACTTCCTTCACAGAACTGGAAAAATCTACTTTAAAGTTCATATGGAACCAAAAAAGAGCCTGCATCACCAAGTCAATGTTAAGCCAAAAGAACAAAGCTGGAGGCATCACGCTACCTGACTTCAAACTATACTACAAGGCTACAGTAACTAAAACAGCATGGTACTGGTACCAAAACAGAGATATAGATCAATGGAACAGAACAGAGCCCTCAGAAATAACACCACATATCTACAACTATCTGATCTTTGACAAACCTGAGAAAAGCAAGCAATGGGGAAAGGATTCCCTATTTAATAAATGGTGCTGAGAAAACTGGCTAGCCATATGTAGAAAGCTGAAACTGGATCCCTTCCTTACACCTTACACAAAAATTAATTCAAGATGGATTAAAGACTTAAACGTTAGACCTAAAACCATAAAAACCCTAGAAGAAAACCTAGGCGTTACCATTCAGGACATAGGCATGGGCAACGACTTCATGTCTAAAACACCAAAAGCAATGGCAACAAAACCCAAAATTGAGAAAGGGGATGTAATTAAACTAAAGAGCTTCTGCACAGCAAAAGAAACTTCCATCAGAGTGAACAGGCAACCTACAGAATGGGAGAAAATTTTCACAACCTACTCATCAGACAAAGGGCTAATATCCAGAATCTCCAATGAACTCCAACAAATTTACAAGAAAAAAACAAACAACCCCATCAAAAAGTGGGCAAAGTACATGAACAGACAATTCTCAAAAGCAGATATTTATGCAGCCAAAAAACACATGAAAAAATGCTCACCATCACTGGCCATCAGAGAAATGCAAATCAAAACCACAGTGAGATACCATCTCACACCAGTTAGAATGGCAATCATTAAAAAGTCAGGAAACAACAGGTGCTGGAGAAGATGTGGAGAAATAGGAATACTTTTACACTGTAGGTGGTACTGTAAACTAGTTCAACCCTTGTGGAAGTCAGTGTGGTGATTCCTCAGAGATCTAGAACTAGAAATACCATTTGACCCAGCCATCCCATTACTGGGTATATACCCAAAGGACTATAAATCATGCTGCTATAAGGCACATGCACATGTGTGTTTATTGTGGCACTATTCACAATAGCAAAGACTTGGAACCAACCCAAATGTCCAACAATGACAGACTGGATTAAGAAAATGTGGCACATATACACCATGGAATACTATGCAGCCATAAAAAATGAGTTCATGTCCTTTGTAGAGACATGGATGAAATTGGAAATCATCATTCTCAGTAAACTATCACAAGAACAAAAAGACAAACACTGCATATTCTCACTCATAGGTAGGAACTGAACAATGAGAACACATGGACGCAGGAAGGGGAACATCACACTCTGGGGACTGTTGTGGGGTGGGGGGAAGGAGGAGGGATAGCTTTAGGACATATACCTAATGCTAAGTGATGAGTTAATGGGTGCAGCACACCAGCATGGCACATGTATACATATGTAACTAACCTGCACATTGTGCACATGTACCCTAAAACTTAAAGTATAATAATAATAAAATAAAAAATAAAAAATAAAAAAAAAAAGAAAACAAAGACAGACTCTGAAACGTAGAAAGAGGAAGACAATTTCTCTCAGGACTTCACGACTTGAAGTGTGATAGTATGATAAATTTACTGGATCCTTTTAGGTCTTCCGTATATCCCAGATGATGGACTGTGGGAGCTTTTAATCGAGAATCTCCAATAGGCAAAGATAAAAAGCGCTTCAAGGAAATCCTGTTCTCTCCCAGTCAAAATACCAGGAGAGTATGACTTTCCCAATACACAAATCCAAAAAACACTTCTAGAAGGAATAATGAAGCTATTCCAGAACAATGGAACCTAAGGGGTTACAGGACTATGCCACGCACAGCATGCTGCTGAACCATGGGAAGGTTTCGGGCCCAAGGAAGGACCCATCCCATAAAGATGGTATGGGAGCCTGATCACCTCCCAGCGTGTGTCTAGTTATCTGACCCAGGAAGCAAGATTTGCTCACTAATTCAAATGAAACCTATACCCCAACCTATGAAGAGGAACTGAGAGTGGGAAAGTGTGTGAATGCGTGTGCAAGAGTAGGGTGATATGTGTGGGGTTGCTGGCCTCTTAGCATAGAACGTACATCCTGAGTGAAGTGTGGGACTGACCAGAACTACTGGCAAATGTCCTCTGGAACTAGCACATATGGTTTAGTGAGGCACCCCACAATTTAGTGATTGTGGTGGTGCAGGGTTTATACAAACCCTCCGTTAAAGTTAAGCAGCACCTGAAATACTCCTGCAAGGGAGCCTGTCTAATAAGTCTGAAGAAAAAGTAAAAGTGTAAGTGCATGGCACCATAACTGCGAGGAAATGGGAGGGAAGTCGTCAAAACCTACCCCATTATAATGTGTGTTAAAAAGTTTAAGAAGGGAATTATAGGATCAAGTTGACTCCCCAGAGATACAAGACTCTTTGTGAAATAGAGTATCCCTCTTTTAGTGTCATGTGGCCAGCTGAAAGAACAATAGATAGGGGAACAATTGGCCATGTACATCGAGTGGTGACTGGGGTCGGAGGACAGCCAGGGCATCTAGACTAATTTTCTTATCTTCACTCATGGCTAAATATCCTCCAAACTCCAGCAGGATGGCTGCGGTCCTGCCTGATGGCTTGTTGCAAAACACTTGTGGCTCGAGCTGAGCCTAAAGTAAAAGAGGAATCAGCTTCACCAGCAGCTATGGAGAAAAAGGAAAAGCCACCAGAAGGGCAAGAAAAACTGGCTTTACAGAAACCACAAGAGGAGACAGAAATCCCTCCTCCCTATACCCCTATCTGCCTCCTTTTACCAAGGCCAATGGCATCTGGGGAGTCAGTTCAGAAGATGACACACCCCAGGTTTCACCCCAAAGGGAGAAATCAGAGCCCCTGCCTCAAGGGGTCAAGGAGGACTGTCGAAATAATCAAGAGAGCTGCCTCTGGTCTGGCCATGCCCTGGTTCTGCAGATGCCTCTCAAGGAGACTTGGGGACCCCTCTACTATGAAGAACATGGCCATATTCAAGGGGGGCAATGGACCTCCATCTACCAGCCTATTTCAAACACTGATCCCCTAAACTGGCAACCCCAGATTCCCTCTTACACGGAGAAGCCCCGGGCCCTCTTAGATCTGATGCAGTCTGTTTTCCAGACACATAGTCCAACTTGGCCAGATAGTGAACAGCTTCTCTTGCTGCTGTTTAACACCAAAGAGCACCGATGGATGGCTCAGTCAACCCTCCACTGGCTAGAAGCCAAAGTGCTATTCCAGGCATATGCTCAGGTCTGGTTCCCGGAAGAAGACCCTCAATGGGACACACATGCTTTGACCCAGTTTCAGCACCTGCAGAGGTACTGAGAAGCACTCCTGCAAAGTCTAAAGGAAGGCAGAAAACAGACAGTCGATATAGGAAAAATCTCAAAAGTGCTTCCGGAAACTGATGAGAGCCCTAGCAAATTTTATTAGAAACTCTGTGAGGCATTCTGGCTTTACACTCCATTTGACCCTGAGGATACTAAGAATCAGCAGTTGGTAAATACAGCATTGGTAGGACAAGCCCAAGGGGATATCAGGTAAAAACTGCAAAAGCTAGATGGTTTTGCAAGAATAAATGCAATCCAGCTTTTAGAAGTGGCCACCAAGGTGTACGTTAATTGTGACCAGGAGGCACAAAGGAGGCTGATTGGAGACTCAGGAAGAAGACCAATCTGCTAGTGGCAGCCCTCATGGAAAGGGATGCTCTCATCACAAGCAGACGCAGATGCAGATGCAGATGTGGAAGGGGCCAAATAGGGCAGAGACTCAAAAGTCAGCTGAGACTAGATAGGAATCAATGTACACAATGCAAAAAGAGGGGACACTGGAAAAATAAGTGTTTAGAGGGCAATAAAAGAAATAACAGTGGACATAAATCTATAAAACGGCCAGCCAAGGACCACCACACCCTAAGGGGGCCAGGCATCAACTCGATCAGGCTGGCAGAGACTGAAATACATGAAGACAATGCAAGACTGGACTCCATCTCCCAAGGACCCCAGGAGCCCATGATCACAGAAGAAGTAGGGGAGCAACGGATGGACTTTATGGTGAACACTAGCGCTAAACACTCAGCAGTGACACAGCCCATAGAGCCACTATCTAAACATGATGCAAATGTTATTGGGGCTACAGAGGTCCCAGAAAAGAGGCCATTTTTCTGGCCAAGGAGGTGTGTCATAGGGGGACAAGAACTCCAACATGAATTCCTATACCTCCCAAATTGTGGAGTTCCCCTACTTGGAAGGGACCTGCTCCAGAAACTGCAAGCACAGATTGCTTTTGGGACACACTAGGATATAACTTTACACCTAACTCACCCAAAGGTCATGGCGTTAACCCTCATCGTTACTCAGGCTGAGGAATAAAGAATATACACATAACAATCACCAGAACTGTCTCATAAGCCAGTTATTTAGGCTACCTAGTAAAACTTTTGGAGTATGGGCTAAGAATAACCCACTGGGGCTGGCCGTAAATCAGGCATCGGTAATAGTAAAGCTAAAACCGGGAGCAACTACACTTGAGGTTTACCAATACCCATTTCCCTGAGAAGACACACGGGCATTCACAAACATTTAAAGTGACTCTTCAAACACAGAATCTTATTCTGGTGCCAGTCAACCTGGAACACTCTACTCCTACCAATACAAAATCCAGGATCTGGTAAACATAAGCCAGTGCAAAACTTACATGACGTGAACCAGGCTACTGTAACCATCCACCTGGTGGTACAAAACCTGTACACACTACTAGGACTCATTCTGGCAAGTGCTGCCTAATTTACTAGCCTAGACTTAAAGAATACTTTTTTCTGTCTTCATCTGGCACCAATTAGTCAGCCCATCTTGGCATTTCAATGGCACGATTCAGTCACAGGCATGGGGGAGCAGCTCACATGGACTAGATTCCCACAGTCTTTGGAAACACACTGGCATCAGACCTCAAGGCCCACACCCCACCAAATGACAACTGCGCCTTGCTACAATATATAAACGACCTTCTCCTGGCAGACCCAACCCCAGGGGACTGCTACCAAGGAACCCAAGTCTTCCTCCACCATGTTTATGGAAAACTGGTTATAAGGTATTCAGAAAGAAGGCCCAATTTTGCCAAGAAAGCATCCAATATTATCTCGGCTGCATAGTAAGCCAAGGGGAACACTGGCTTAACAGTGAGCAAAAGCAATGGGTTTATGCACTCCCAACTCAGGCCACCCAGTGCCAAATAAGAAAATTCTTGGGGAAAGCAGGGTTCTGCTCTATGTGGATCCCAAATTTCTTACTAATGGCCAAGCCCTTATATAAAGGCACAAAGAGGGGGGAAAGGGAACCCCTCCTTTGGGAGGTTGTCCAGGAGAAGAAGGTGTTTAAACAACCCAAAGAAGCCTTAACTTAGGCCCTAACCATAGGACTGCCAAATATAATCAAGACTTTCTTCCTGAACAAAAGGGATTGGCTATAGGGGTCCTGACTCAAGTCGTGAAATCACAACATCACCCAGTGATGTACTTATCCACACAATTGAACTCCGTGGCCCTAGGGTAGCCTCCTTGCCTTAGGGCACTAGCTGCCACCTCTCTATTGGAACAGGAAGCTAAAAAACTGACTCTAAGACAACAAGTGACCATCCGGGTACCACATTCAGTTCTAACTTTAATAGATTAGACAGGGCACCATTAGTTATCAAGTCTGAGAATGACTCGGTACCAGGTGCTCTTATGCAAAAAATCCCACATAACTTTCAAAATAATAAACACCCTTAACCTGGCTATCCTGTTCCCGATTGAACCTGGAGTCCCCTTTCATGACTCTATGGAAACAGTATACGCGGTACTCTGAATCCAGAGAGGCCTTACAGTGAACCCCTTTGGGACCCAGATGTTAAATACTGTACCTACAGAAGCAGCTTTATACTGAAAGGGGTCCAGCAAGCTGGGTATGCGGTGATGACATTAGACTCAATGGTAGAAGCTCAGCCACTGCCCACCAGAACGTCAGCCCAAAGGGCAGAGCTAATAACCCTAAGGAGAGCATTCTGCTAGCAAAAGGCAAAATGGTCAATGTTTATACAGATTCCAAATATACTTTTGCCACGTTGCATGACAATGGGGCTATATATAAAGAAAAAGGATTCTTAACGGCTGTGGGCAAAAAAATAAAGTACAAAGAAAAAATTCTGCAACTCTTAGGCACTGTATGTGCTTCAAAGAAGATGGCTGTTATGCACTGCAGGGGGCACCAAAAAGCAGGAACAATGGAGGCCAAAAAGAACAAAAAGATAGAGAGAGGCAAGAGGGGCACCAATGACTACCCTGCAGTTTAAGAAGAAAGCCATAGCTATGCCTCTACCTCCAAAGCCTCCCTTCTCAGAGGTTTCAAGTTGCCTCCAAATGAGAAGACTTGCTTTGCCCAAGGGTCTGGAAAATATATAAAATGTTACAGTGAAAATTCTCCAACAGGAGGCTAGCCAACCATGAAATAGTGGCCCTAAAATTTATAGACAATTTCATCAAGGAACCCATAAGGGTAAAACGTCACTGAAAACACTATTAGGACACTATTTTTATGTGCTGCGGCTCCCTGCCATCGCTTGATCCATCTGCAAACAATGTCTAACTTGTGTCCAGAACAAGCTATGACAAGGGCCCACTTGGCGCCTGGTAATTTGGGAAATGGGAGCCACACCCTGTGAAAACCTTCTTATAAACTTCACCAAACTGCCCCAATCAGGGGGCTATCAGTACATACTGGTGCTTGTCTGTACATTTTCAGGATGGGTTGAGCCTTTCCCCACACGAACAGAGAAATCGGGAGAAGTAACTGAAGTACGGTTAAGAGATATTATCCCCAGCTTTAGACTGCCTGTAACTCTAAGGTCAGAAAATGGGCTGGAATTTATGGCCGAGATAATTCAGGGACTAACATGGCTGTTCAAAATAAAATGGAAACTAAACACAGCCTGTGTGCCACAAAGCTCAGGAAAAGTAGGATACATGAACTAGACACTCAAACACTCAAACAGCTTCTAAAAAATATTGCCAACAAACCCATCTGGAATGGAATCAAGTCCTGCCCATGGTCCTTCTCTGAGTCAGGTACACCCCCACCAAACAAACTGGATATTTGTCCTATGGAATCTTCTGCCGGCCACCCCCAATCGTAGCTCAAATTAGGGGTGATCTTTGTGAACTAGGGAAATTAAGAAGGAAAATGCAGGCCTTAAAGACAGCCATGCAAGTGGTCCATGGCTGAGTATGGGAAAAATTGCCCATAAGCCTAACAAACCCAGCATACCACTTTAGACCTGGGGACTCTGTGCATGTAAGAAATAAAATCCAACCACTTTAGGACCCACATGGGATGGGCCCCATACTCTAACCTTGTCCACTTCCACTGCAGTTACATTTGCAGAAACTGTGTGTTGGATCCACCACAGTCAGTTGAAACTGGCAGCCAACATGACCCAGATCACTGGAGCCAGCTAATCCTATGACAGGACCAAGTTGCCATGAGAAATGATGACAGCCCTGCTCTGGTCACTCCGAAAGCTGACCAGTCCCTGCTCAGCTAATACTTGAGGAGTCAACAGCCCTGCTCTAGTCATCCTGGAAGCTGACTAGTCTACGTACTGTCGAAGCTGGAGTAAAATAATAATAAAATAGTGATAAAAATCTTAAATAAAATTGTTGTTTTACTATTGCTCTGTCGCTTTCTTCACACTCTTCCCTTAGGTAAAAACCTCTTCTTTTCCTCCTGGATATAAACATGTTACTCTTTACTTAGTTCCTACTCCAGGCACAAGGAAAACTAAGCCCACTTGTTTTCCTCCTAACAGTAATACTCCCCTTATTTGTGTCAGAGAAGGAGACCATAGAATAGTGCCCCCACTGCACTCACAATACTCGATCAGGGAGCACCATAACCAAAACCCTGTTATACCACACTTATTAAAAGTGTACAGGGACCCGCCTAGGAACTTGTACTCACAACCAGACAACCTACTCAGTCTGTGATCCAGGAAATGGCCAGAGTTATGCATGTTATAACCCAAAATTCCTACCTGGGACCTCTTTTAAAGTTCACAGGTTAAAAGAAGGAAACCTGCTACACCAAACCAAGGTCTCATCCTCCCACAGGGGAGTTATGTCCTTATCCTTTAATATGTGCCAGTTAACATTGATAGGCACAACCTTTCCCATAATCTCCAGTTCTAAAGAGCACTGTAATAGTTGTCACAAAAAATATATGTGCACCCCTTGCTTGCTTTGCCAGTTTCTCAGACAACTTGCTGGAACTGCATAATTCAGTCCTCTAGCCTACAATCACCAGGGCCAGTCATACTTACCAATATACCTGAAACAAAAATTGTAAGACAAGCTGTTGCAATCTTGTAAATCTCACCATCTTAAAACCGGATCTGCCCATATGGAATACAGGTTTAAATACTCCATTAGGAATACAAGGTAGTGGCCAGAAAACAGACTCAAAAGTCTATTGATATATTATCAAGAAATCTTGGATACATTCCACTCAAAAACTCCAGGTTTTTAAGTCATTCTATAAAAACATCAACCAGAAAATATTTGAGCCCTCTCCCTTAACCAGAACCCTGTTTGTTCAATTGGCTGAAAATAGAGCCCACAGCCTACATATCTCCTCGTGCTATGTTTGACGAGGGACCAACATGGGGCACCAATGGCCGCGGGAGGCAAGAAAGCTAATACCCCACGATAACTTCACTCTTACTGTCTCTTCCCCCGAACCTGTGTTCACAAGCCAGAGCATCTGGTTCTTAAAGACCTCCATTATCAGAAAATTCTGCATTGCTCATCAGAGAAAAACCTTTACAGACCCAGCAGGAAAGTCAACTTGCCTAGAACAACAATATTACACTAAAACAATAGGAAAAACTGTCTGTTGGGGTAAACATAATTCCAAACCACCCCAGCCAAGCCCATTTTCCTGATTCCCTTCTCTAAATCATTGTTCGTACCAACTTAATGCTCCCAATACCCAGCAGGTGCCCACTGGCCTCTACTGTATCTGTGGGCCATAGGCATGTTGGCCATTGCTGGCTAAATGGTCAGGGGCCTGGGTACTAGGAACAGTTAGGCTGTCTTCTTTCTAATCCCCTTCAAACAGGGAGAATCTTTAGGGTATCCAGTCTATGATAAAACAAATACAAAACAAACAAACAATCAAAAGGCATAACCATAAGAAATTGGTAAAACAATAAATGGCCCCCTAAAAAAAAATCAAATACTATGGCCCAGCCACCCAGGCAGAAAATGGAATTCGGTGATACTGCACCCCTATTGTATGCTCTACCACATCATAAGGTTACAGGTGGTGCTGAAAATTATTACTAATAACACTGCAAATGCCCTAAATCTGCTGGCCCAACAAGCCACAAAAATGAAGAATGCCAGTCATTAAAATAGACTAGCCTTAAACTACTTCCTAGTCCAGGAAGGAGGGGTATGTGGAAAGTTCAATCTAATGAATTGCTGCTTAGAAATTAATACCAAATTAAAGGTCATCAAGAATATAACTGCCAAAATCCCAAAATTGGCCCATGTTACTGCCTAGACATGGAAAGGGTAGTCTCCAGCTTTCCTCTTCAGGGACTCGTTTCATCCCTTGAACAATTTAAGACCTTAGTAATAATAGTTCTAGCCATACTAGGATATACTAGGATTCTCCCTTGTTCTCTCTTGTCTCTTACCTTCCTTGTTTAAAACATTCAAGCAGCCATGGAGGCTTTTGTGAACAAACACATGACCATTCAACTAATGGCTCTAACAAAATACCAATCTCTGACAAATAGGGAACAACCCCACCTTGAAGAATTAAATGATGATTATATTCTCTATTAAACCTCATTTGAGAAAAGCATCGAAGGTGGAAATGAAGCAGGGAATGTTAAACACCACCACCACCACCAAAAAAAAAAAAAAAAACATTTTCTCTGTGACTCACTCCAACACACAGTGGTAAGCCAGACCATGTTAGGGTTCTAATAGCACTATTAGCAGGGCTAGGGCCTGTAAAGAATGGATTTGAGGAGCAGGAATGAGAAAAACAAGTTCTTCTTATCAATTTCCCCTCTTTAGAACTCTCACTGAACACCAGTATTCTTTGTTCTGCTCTCACAGCTATTTTTATAACTACTTCTGGAGGTTTAGAAAAATTTTGTAAGTTACTGTTTTTCTATCCAAGTATTATTGCTAAGGTCATGAGACATGCATGAGTTACAACACCTGTCACTTAAAAAAAAAAAAAAAACTGTCTCTGTTCTGCTTCTATAAGCTTGCTTGCCCGTCTCTGTTCTGCTTCTATAAGCTTGCTTGCCCATCCTGCAGATTTCATGCCACTAGCTGGCCAACACTCTTTGGGTGTTTGTATAAAAGTCAAGCCCTGTGTTTGTTCAGGGCTCAGCATTTAAATGTTATTCCACTAAGTCAAGCTACACCCAATAAAATCCTCCTGTTCCACTCATTGGTCTCTCCTGTCCCTTAATTCCCATAATAGTAGGAGATTTGTCCTTTATTCTAGGGCTGAGCAAACAGCCAGGCCCTTTTCTTCTGGGAGCATAGTGTTTACTCTTCAAATATGAAAGATATTTTCACAAGTAAGGCCACTTCTTCATCCCTCCCAAATGTTGGAAATACAACATCTTACAAACATTTTCAAAACATCTGGTTAGTAGTTTTCTGGTCAAAGTCATGGCATTCAGAAACATACAGAATTACTTAAAGAGGCAAGGGGTTTTGAGGAGCTTGATTTGCTGATTCAAGAGTAAATGTGCTCTGGAAAAACACTCTGTAAGTCCTGATCTAGAGCCTGTCTCTGCTGGGCAGTTTCCTTGGGGCTGATCATAACAACAGTGAATTAAACTAAGCTCATGTCATCCTGAATTTCTAGACACTGAGGCAGATGGTCAGTAAGCTATTACCCAGTACTGCAGCAGCAGCAGGGGTTGGCTGAAGCAGGTGACTAGGGGCCATGGCCACAAGAGGGAGTTTCTGGCAGGCAGCCATTTGTCACATACCTGGGAAAGGGAGTAAAAATAACACAATAAGATAAGGGAATTCAACTGAATAACTTGGTGTTCTGCCTCTGAGATAGAATGTAGATTATAATATTGGCTTTAAAAATTATTGACCGGGCATGGTGGCTCATGTCTGTAATCATGGCATTTTGGGAGGCTGAGGTGAGTGGATCATGAGGTCAGGAGATCAAGACCATTCTGGTTAACATGGTGAAACTAGATCTCTACTAAAAAAACAAAGATTAGCCATGCGTGGTGGCATGCACCTGTAGTGCCAGCTACTTGGGAGGCTAAAGCAGAAACATCACTTGAACCCAGGAGGCAGAGGTTGCGTTGAGCTGACCACTCAACTGTACTCCAGCCTGGGCGAGTGTGTGAGAGTCTGTGTCAAAAATAATAATAATAATAAAAATAAATTATTAAACAGCATAGTGAGTAGCATTGGTGTTATTGAGAAATTTTTATATTCCTCATTTCACTTGTTCATCTGGGCTCAAAGGAAATCGAAAAGTCTGAAATTTACTGTTTCTGATATAAGGTGCCCAATGGACATACTTCATTTCTTTCCGTTGTGTCCAAAGATCTTTCAGTATTCCACCATGTAGTTACAAAATATACACCAGAGCAAAGAAGTAGTTTTTCTTCCTCTTTCTTTCTTAATAAAGTGGTGCTTAAATAACATTGCTATTTTGAAATTACTATTCCATATAAGAAAGAAATCTCATTTATGAGTAACTTTTTTCTTCTTGTTCTTCTAGCACAGAGGATGTTGCATTTCTGCCTGCAGGAATGATCAGCTGTCTCTTCAGGTATTTTAATTTTATGAGAAGGATTGAGAAGAGATGGCAGGTGTAGATAGAGAAAAACTGTGTTGCTTTTCTCCTATTTTTGAAACTAGCTCAGTCCCTGCTGATGACATTAGAACAAGGCGAGCAAAAAGTTTGGAGTCCTAATGGTGAACCCATATATTTTTCTGCTTATTTACATTGCTAACTTACAAAAAAATAGATTATGGTTAGAACCAGAAGAGAAAGGTCAGCATAGTTGTCTCTGAGAATGAGGTCTATTTTAACATTTGAGATGTAGGCACCCATGCCCAGATGCAGAGGGAAAAGACAATTTGTTAAAATATGGGCCTTCCCTGGAAAAAATAGAAGTAGGAGAAACAAATATGTGTATATTTTCCAGAAGCAGGTACAAGATATTGTGCAAGTAAGGTGCTGGAGTGGTTACTTTTCACTTCAGAAATAAGGAGGAGATGGAATTTCATTTGGGTCTCCAACAGCATATCAGCCTAAAGGCTGATGACAGAATGAGGGTGCCACAGGTTGAGGAGACAGTGAAGGCAAAGGCCAAGCAAGGAAGATACAGCCATAACCCGGCCCCAGCAAGTGGGTTGGTAGAGATGAAACATTTCTAGTACAACCTTGGTGGTGTTATAGGAAATCAATCTGGAAAGAAAAAGGCAGATTATCAGAGCCCAGAATACCATGGCATTGGACTCTACCAGAGCAGAGACACTGCACATGAGATACATATCTTTCCTTCAGGGAATGCCTGGTGCGGATGACCACAGGTATCTGGCAGGCAGGGACTGAATTCAGGGAGATCCTTGACAGGGCTGTTTCAGTATTCCAGGGAGATGGTGAGGAAGACCCCTGTTTCAGTCACAGGACAGGGAGTGTGAATGTGCCAGCGCTGGTTACTGGGTGGATGGAAGATAGAGCATGAGCGAAGAACTGGGACAATTACTCCTGTGATGAAGCTGGTGCTTTGGAATTTCTACATGTGTATGGAGGGAAAGTATCAGAAATGTGGATGTGAGGCTATGTAAAGAGATCAGGAGCAGAATAAAAGATATGGAAAGGGTCCACATCCGAGTAATTGCTAAAACCCTAGTAAGGCTGCCATGCACTTGTAGGACTCTGTTTCAAAACAAAACAAAACAAACAAAAAACAAAAAACATAAACAAAAACCAATTAAACAAACAAACAAAAAAGAGCTTAAACAAGAGGCTGTCAATGTCAGATAGTAGGCAGTAGAAGAAACCAAGGGCGGAGGTGGCTTCCATTCCAAGGTTGCTTACAGGGGCATACACTGCCTCCATCCTTCCTCTGGACCTCTGCTTCCCTTCGGTGTTCTGAATCTGGCCTAGCAGATAAATTTCTCTGTCCAATTAACACATACTCTAAGTCTTGTTTGAATTACAGCAACATAGGAATGTTCCCTAGATTCTTGGTTAATTCAAATCTAAAGCACAGGACACTTGAGGGAAATTAATTGCTTCCTTCATTGAGATGACCTATTTGCCTTCCGTTGATGATAGCAATGACTTCAATTTTAAAAATTAGTTCACTGACATACATGCTGTAATTTAAGAACTGGGGTTATATTACTGCATTTTTAAACACTTAAAATGTTTTACAGATGTATTTGTGTATTTCCTGCTTTGGTGCCCATGTGTTTTAAAGAGGTTGATTCAGGAATAAGTGAACATTGAAAAAAATGAATTAGATTTAAAAAATGAATTAAGAATGAGTAACGAAGAAATGAAAGACAAATCTGCCCTCAGTGAAAATTCTTTAGAGAAATACATAAAAATCTTCCAGTGGAAACAATCTATTGACTTCCAGGAGTCAACAGATAAGTTGCCAATGCCCATGGACAGGGTAATCTGTGGGTGGAAGACATCCAGGGCTTCTGTGGTTTATTTTAACTTCTTGGAATGGGAATCTTTCTTCCCCATTGAAGACAAGAAGGTAAAAGGTATTAAAAATCCTAAGTTTATATGGATCTTTGAGTCTTTTAAATGTTTCACTCTCTTGAGAAAAATTTATAGTTTTTGCTTAAGATAACATATTTAAGAGATTTTGATTTGTCAAAGTTTGTAAAGGTTGAGATGACTTATTATTTTAGGAATAAGAAAGAAAAGACCTATCAATCATCATCATAACAAGTACATCAGTACTGACATCAATATTGTATGTGAGTCTGAAGTATCCTGGTGTTAAAAGCATACCTGATGATTTATTTTGATGTGCTTGCTAAATTTCATTTTTATAAGTCAACACGGTTTTTAGGCTTTTAAATTACATATATGTTCCAATAGTGGTTCTTAGAGCAATGTATTTTATAAAATTAATGCATACCTAATTTCAAAATCATTCCCTTTCCCCCATGTAATCAGTGGTCAAGAAGAATGGTCCAAGAAGTCTCCCTACAGACATGCTTAAATCTAGTGACAAAGTCAAAATGTACCTGGTTTCCCAACACAGCGTGTTCCATACACAAACTGTTAATCGTTCATTTAGTCAGCAAAGAGAAACTATTAGAAATTTGAATTAAAGAATTTATTGAATCTTAATAATTCTGACTATAAAAACCTGTAAACTAAGGCAGAAACTCCCCAGGGAAGAAACTGAGAACATTATGAAGATACCAAATAAACCTGAGACAAACTTTTTGATTTTTTTTTTCTATTATAACTGTGGTCTTTCCCTTAATAATTTAACAGGTTAAATAAAATCTTGAGTAACATATTTAGCTCTGCTACTCTAGAGAGTAACTGTTAGAACTAGGTTTCTTTATATTCCTGAGTAAATCTTCCCATACACTTTTGTACCATCCATTTGAAAAAATAACCAACTCCACAGGGGCCCTTATTTTGTACTTTGCCCAAGTTTCAGCCTTGTTAATCTTATAGGTAGATGGATTTAATTTGTTGCAAAACTAATCAGAAAACTTATAACTTTATACAGGTAACTACAAAGTGCTAGTGGCAATTTTATGCCCAATACTACACCAGTGGATTATAATATTTTCTTTAATTGCTGAAGAGATTTTTGCCAGAAATAAAACAAGTAGCATTCACAGACTTGATTTTTATAGCAATGTGAAATCTTTATTATGCACATTATTCAAATGTGACACCATACTGAGGACAAAAAAAAAAGATAAGATTTATATATGGTAAAAAGGCAAGTAAATGAAGCTATAATTCTATTTCATTACTCTTAATACATCCACAACTATTTCCACCTAAATATATGTTTAAAATAAGCATGAATAAGTATTGACTATTATCTACAAATATTTATTGTAGCACTTGATTGGAACTTCAAGAAGCCCTTGGCGCTGATTGAAAATGTTTTCTTTTTCTCTTATTGTATTTATTTATTTATTTATTTATTTTTTAGACAGAGTCTCACTATGTTGCCCAGACTGGAGTGCATTGGTGGGATCTCAGCTCACTGCAAGCTCTGCCACCCAGGTTCATGCCATTCTCTGGCCTCAGCCTTTGGAGTAGCTGGGACTATAGGGGCCCACTACCATGCCTGGCTAATTTTTTGACTTTTTAGTAGAAACTGGGTTTTACCGTGTTAGCCAGGATGGTCTTGATCTCCTGACCTCGTGATCCACCCACCTTGGCCTCCCAAAAATGCTGGGATTCAAGGATTGAAAATGTTGATTCACTTTTAAATTTTGAAAATTTATACATAGCACAATTCAATGCTCTTTACATAAAAAATGTTAAGACTACTTAGACAAAATTTTCAAAAATTCCTGTAGCTACCAGAATTAGAAAAGTAAAATTAGGGTGGAGACACTGCCTCTTCTAGAACACTGGACTCTGATGCACCACGACTGCTGGAAAAAAATAGTTAAATCTGTCATGCAACAGGAAAACAAAACACTGAAATATTTTGAAATAGGCATTCTATACAGAAGAGAGCTTCTCCCAATTAAAAAAAAAATTCCAAATAGACGTTTTTATGGAGCAATTAAAAACAAAAACAAACAAAAAAAAACCTCAACTGATACATGATACTTGATGTTCAAGTTCAATAGAACCCTGATAAATGTGTGCTTCCTTCCTCAATTTTGAATACATTTCTGCACACGCATATTATAAAATACAGCAAACAGCCAAATCACAAGTTAATTCTTAACATGAATATAGATAGTTAATCCTAAATTAAGCAGCCCATTTAAAAGCACTGATGTACCCAACAGTTACATACATTATTTCATAATGAAAAACACAAAGTTTACCATCACTAATACCCAGTACCTATAGCAACTTAATGTCTGGAACACAATAATAATGCAAAACGCAAGCTTGTTTTGAAAATGGCTTAAACTCAAGTCGTTTTCTTGCTGAACATCAAAATTTATTATTCCAAGAAACTAAGATTACATTAAAAAATTAAATACTAACCCCAATTATATTATGTCTTCAAGTCTATGAAAGTAAGAGACTAGTGGTCTGTGGTCAGTTTGAAATTAGGTTTTAGAGAGTTGGCATAAAACTGTTTACCCAGACCACAGAAAAATGGTTAAAAATGGTGGTCATTTTAATAAGGTAATACTTTTTAATTAAGAAAAATATTTATGGAACAAAATTCTGTGAAAGATACTTAGGTCTGTGGTTGTGATATAAATTCTTAGAAATTTAAACAAATACTCCTTAAGGTGGAGCTGGCATTTATTTCCCAAGGATAATGAAAACTGGATGAGAATGTTCTTGAAATATAACCTATTATAACATTGGTTTTGGAAAGCTTGTCAATGAGTCAGAATCCAGATCCTTTAGTAGTAGATTATAAAATTGTTTCTGCAAAGCTTATCAATGAGTCACCATCCAAATTCTTTAGTAGTAGACTCAGCATAATTGTAGTTAATTTTTGCATTTTTGAAAAATATTTTCTTACTGGGTGAGGAAATTAAGGGGGCTGGGACTTGGGAAGAAAAGCTAATTTGAAAAGTCAGTTATAAAAATCACATTATCTTTGAGTAAAGATTAATAAACGTCAGCTGTAATAATTGAAACTTCCCATCAATTCCATTTTATTTCCTACGTAGATAGCAGTTATTTGAGGAAAGATGGTATATATGTGAATTCGTGGTCTCATCCCTTGATTCTGGCATGTTACAGGTCCCTATCAAGGAATATCACATATTCGAATGAGTGTCTTGGTAGAACTGTGCTAACAATAATTGTGAATATGCCACAGATTTCCAAAGTATGAACAATCATTTTGACAAAGTGTTGCCTTTAAAGCTGGTAACTTAAAACCTCCAATATTTGTTCTAAATAAAAAGACTTACCCAATGGAAAGTTTTCCTCAGTAGTACATCCCAGTAGCTTGAGACAGAAAATGAGGTATTTGAACATCTACATTTGTCTGGTGGAATACGCATCTGTACTGCAGAGCAGCTGTGTGATTATTGGTAAGAGGTGTAAATGCTTCAGACGAAACACTCTGGCAAATATTTATATGTAAGAATTGAGTTAATCATTTTACTACGACTGGGTATCTTGCAGTTTCTGTTCATTCTTTGCTTGGAAATACTGGTAAGCCTGCATTATGCTGGCATCTGAGTAAGCCCTGTTAGAAGACAATATCATGAGGAAGTGGATCTGGAAGAGAAAGGTGAGTATGATATCTAGACAGCATGTGAGAATGCAAAGCGTGGTGCTAGGGAGATTAGCTGGACTTGACATTAAAGGGGACAAAGGTTATTCTGTATTAATACTTGCTCTGTTGCAGAGCTGTGAAATCCTGGAAGTGTGCTATACTACTTGGCTTCACATTTAAAAACTGAAGAAAAGTAAGCACAAAAACATTGCAAACTATTTCTATTAAATATTAAATGTCTGTATAGTCATCAGTCTAGATGAGTTAGATAAGATATATATGTCTTATATATATATAGATAACATATATATATCTTAGATATATATATAAATAAATATATATAAGATATATCTATCTATCTATCTGTCTATCTATCTATATATATATATATATATCTTCTCCCACTACAACTGAGACTTGTCTACATAGATATTCATAAAATTTGCCTCAGGTGTGTATTGAGTCAATGCTGCTGAGGAATTTACATATGTGACTGTTATATTATCTTTAATTTTTTCTATATTTTGATATTTCATGTTTTGTCTGTCGTCTTTTAAGTTATCTATAGTCATCTCTCTTTATTCCTTGCATTTTCGCTAAAATTCTCCTTTGCCTTATATAATAACTGTGGCCTAACTTTTTTGATAAATACTTGCTGATTTTCTCCAAATCTCTATTTTCCATATATTAGTGTGGTTATTCCTAGATGAAAGCAAATTTTTATATTTTATATTTTAACACATGACTTTAAACTGCTTACATCTAATGTGATTACTCTCTTATATAAATAACTAATACCTGCTTAGAGAGTTTTTTATTTACCCTGGATTTTCTTTGTCTCTGCCTTGGCCTGCTATCTGACTTTGTTCTTCTCTCCCTCTCCCCACCTGCCACCTGTTTTACTAATTGTATTCATTTACTATTCTTACTCATATTTTTTCTTTTCCTGCTTTTGACATTAATCACCATATTTCTATGCTTTCTGTAGTTAATCAGAAGGACCCAATCGGTTGGCATTTTTTTAAGAAAGTAAAACATATTTCCAACACCGTTAGGAAAACAAACAAACAAAAACAAACAAACAAGAAAACTTTCCTCATATCTCTTTTATTTTGAGATTTGTTTTTCTCTTTGCTAAAATAAAATAGCCTTTATGTTTCTTTTCCTTGGTCTTCTGATAACTCTTTAATATTGGCATAGTCTTTATGAGTTGAAAAATATATTTTTAGTAAATGATAACTTATGTGGATAAATATTTTGTGTAGAGATTATTTTCATAATCTGTGTGTTTCTCTTTCTCTATATTTTTGTCTTCTGTTGTTTCTTGTAAATATATATAAAAGCTTCCACCACTGAGTTCAACTTTCCTAACTCCTGTTTCATCTGTGGTCACCAGATATAATAGAGGATTACCAGTTACATTTTCATTTTAAATAAGCAACAAATAGCATTTTAGTATAATCTCAATATTCTAGTAATTTAGTAATATTCTCAATATCACATGGGACAGGCTCATATTGAAAACAAATTCTTTGTTATATATCAACAAGTAATCATTTTTTTTTTTTTTTGAGGTGGAGTCTTGCACTGTCACCCAGGCTGGAGTGCAGTGGCATGATCTCTGCTCACTGCAATTTCTACCTCCTAGGTTCATGCAATTCTCCTGCATCAGCCTTCCGAGTAGATGGGACTGCAGGCCACTGCCACCACGCTCAGCTAATTCTTTGTATTTTTAGTGGAGATGGGGTTTCACCGTGTTAGCCAGGATGGTCTCAATCTCCTGACCTCCTGATCTGCCCACCTTGGCCTCACAAAGCACTGGGATTACAGGCCTGAGCTACCGCGTCTGGCCACAAGTAATCAAATTTAAATTGAAAGGTGACATTTCAAATTTATTATTATCACCCTGCACCTGGCAAACTTCTTTACAGATCTACTTAGGAAAATACTTATTCTTGCTATATTTGTGTGGAATCTACTGCATAAGAAACAAACAAATAAAAAAAATTGAGTTCCTATAATATACGGTTCATGAACCCTCATATATGGTTCATTTTTTAAAAACGTAAAATTGTCTATTTTAAAAATTTATTTTTGTCTTCCTACTGACCTGTTTTGCTTTTAGATTCCATTTCTTCATCTCAGAGAACACCTAAACTTACTCATTTTTTATTCAAAATGTTATCTTTGAGTATGACCCTTGAGTATGACCTTGTGTCTTCCTTGGCTACCTCCTAGGACATGGAACATCCACCAGTGAATTGTTAATATTGTCTGTAAAGTGGTAAAGCAATCTTTAGTTCTTGAGTGTAAAGTGATCCTTAGGGACGCAATTTTATGTTAATCTTTTCAGGTTTTTAGGAACTTAATTGTGCAATCTAGTATTTTATACCAGTTTCTGCATTGGGGGTAGTTATATTATGTAGGTAACATGAAAAATCTAATCTCAATCTTGCATATCCCACAGGGTAGAGGTTGAGATAAAAATCTTTTCTCATCAATTTCAGTACAAACCTCATTCTGTGTTAGATCCTACTCTCTGCAGGACAAGACATCCTGTACTGACTTAAATATTTTACTTAAATGTCTGAACCACACTTTCTTTCACCAATTATTTAGGCAGGGAGCCCAACCCCATGGAACACAGAAATGGTCTCCTTCCTGGAAATAGATCTAAATTTACTACTCTGTTGACCGTTTCAATGAACTACCAAGTTTAATCTCAAACCAATATTGCTGAAGTCCAAATCTGAGAGATGTTTCTTTTCTTGATAATCAGTGTGATTTTTTAAAAATTTGTCATACAGTTATAATCTTTGGCTTTCAGAAGAGTTGATTTTGCAACTTTTAACTTTGCTCCAGTGAACTAGAAGTAAGTGCTTGATTTCTATTAAATCATTGGTCACTTAACAAATAAAACTTCTGACAAAGGTATTTTTACTATAACCCTTGTGAAGTTGAGGAAGTACATATATTTGGTTATGTTTTCTGGAAGCCTTGCCAACTTTATTACATTTCCAAGTGTAGGAGAGGTATTTTATCATTTCTTCATTGATCTATATTATTAATATGCTATAAATCATTGGCTATTTTACATATATTATAACAAATTTGTTGGGAACAGGCCATGCTCGTGATTGCTATGATGCCCATGCTGAAGGTTGTTGGTTTACCAGAATGAGGGCAAGGGACAGCTGGCACACCCAGGGCAGAAAACTGCTTAAGGCATCCCTGAAACTGCCTCAAGGACATACTATTGCTGCAGATAAGTAGCCAGAGCATATCCTTTGTCTCCCATTTTAGTTAATCTATAATCTATAGAAATAATGCTTATCACTGACCTGCTGTCAATAAATATTTGGGTAAAACTCTGTTCATGGCTCTCGCCTCTGAAGGCTGTCAGTCCCCTGATTCCCACTCTGCACTCTATATTTCTGTGTGTGTGTCTTTAATGACACTAGTGCTACTGGGTTATGGTCTCCATGACTGATCTGGCTTCGGCAAGTCGTGACCATACAGGGGAATCAAACCCAGGTCAAAGAGTTGCCAAAGTGATGGTGGAAGAATGTGGAAGTACACTGGAGGACACCTGGGTACTCTTAAGAAATCCCCATGGTGAGTAAGTAGGGGAGCTCAGAAGCATCAGGGTAACAATTGGACAAGTGTGGGCTCTGGTTCTAGATTTGTTGATTTTTTTTTTTCAACTCAGCATTCACCTACTGGTGTTATTGTTCAAGGGCAATATCTTATAGAATGGATTTTTTTTCCACATACTCTTCATGGACTTTGACTCCTTATTTGGATCAAATCACTATTATGATAGGAAATGGAAGCACTTAGATCATCAAATTACATGGATATCACCCTGGAAAAATTATTGACCCATTACAAAGGCACAAATACAAAAGACTTTTACAAATAGTCTTACTTGACAAGCACATTTAGCTGACTTTGTATTCTTGATAACCATTTTCCAACAACAAAATTATTTCCATTTTTGAAATTAACTCATTGGATTCTCCCTAAAATAACTAAATTTAAACCTATTCAAAATGCTAAAAATATTCTCACAGATGAGTCTACTAATAGTAAGACTTGTTATTCTGACTCAAAAGGTAAAGTTTTCCGAATGCCCTATACTTCAGCTCAAAAGGCGGAGCTTGTAACTGTAATTCAGGAATGGACTGCTTTTAATATGCCCATAAATGTGATTTCTGATTCTTCATATGTGGTTCATTCTACACAGTTAGTTGAAATGCTCAGCAAGATTCCACAGAGATGAGCAACTGATGAATTTACCCAATTACAAAGAGCAGCTAGGTGTAGAATGCACCCTTTTTACATTATTCATATCAGAGCTCATTCATCTCTTCCAGGACCTTTGACTGCAGGGAATCAAATGGCTCATCAACTATTTGCTGCTACAATATCTAAAGCCAAACACTTTCACAGTTTAACCCATATTCATGCCTTTGGTCTCAAATGCAGATACAGCATTACCTGGAAAGAAGCTACAGCTATTATCCAGCAATACCCAACTTGCCAAACGATGCATTCCTCATCTTTTACAGGAAGAGTTAATCCTTGAAGATTGGAACGTAATGATTTTTGGCAGATGGATGTTCCCTCATTTGGGAGACTAACTTATGTACATGTATGTTTAAATACCTTTTCTCACTTTGGGCTACATGCCAATTAGGAGAGTCTTCTGCCTGTGTTAAATGTCACCTTTTGCAGTGTTTTGCGATGATGGGCATTCCAGCTTTTATTAAAATGGACAATGCCCTAGGCTATGCTAGTGAAGCTCTAGCTACATTTTTCTCTATATGGAATATTAAACACATTGCTTGTATCTCATATAATTTTCAAGGACAAGCCATAGTGGAAAGAATGAATCTCTCCCTGAAACAGCAGTTGCAAAAGCAAAAGGGGAAACCAAGGACTACGGGATACCACATAGGAAACTGAATGTAGCATTATTGACTCTAAATTGTTTGAGCCTGTCTAGAGGCCAGATGCTATCAGCAGCTAAACAGCATCTACAGAAACCAGCTGCAAAGACAGAAGCGGTAAAACTGGTTTGGTGGAGAGATCCAATAACGAAAGTCAGGAAATAGGTAAAATAATAACATGGGGTAGAGGTTATGCTTGTGTTTCTCCAGGACTGAATCTACTGCCAATGTGGGTGCCATTGAGGTACCTAAAGCCCTACTATGAGCCAGACACCCAGGAAGAGGTGTTAGGAGGATCTCAAAGACCCATCGGTGGCAGCATTGTCTAAGTTGATGCTGAGGAGTACCCCAACTATCATGAGCAACACCCATTGAACACAGCCACCTACCTGGGGACAGATCAAGAAGCTGTCACAGATGGCAGAAGAAAACCTGAGGAAAGTGGGACAACCAGTCCCAATGAGTAATTTAATGATAGCTATGATAGCAGTGATCACCATTGCCATGAGTATTCCTTTAGCAGGGCTGACACAGTTACACATGCTTTCCGGTCTCAGTGTTTATCATAATAAATCTGCTCCTATAATTAAGGCATACTGCCTTCAAGAATCTAACTGTAAACAGAAATGGACATGGCCAGAAAAAAATGAATGTACTTGTTTCAGAAAATTGCATTGCAGAACATGCAGAGGTGCTGTGCAATGATTCCTATGGCATATTTATTGATTCGTCCCCTAAGGGGATGTTTAGCTTAAATTGCACCTCTCAGTCTGTGTGCCAAGGCCACACTATGTTCAGCTTGTCTGACCAAAAATGGTCAGATGGTAGAAATGGTAAGAGATACGGCAAGAGATCCTCTGGAAACATGGAGGTAAAATGGCACCTCAAGATCAAATGATATGGCCTGTTCTAGGAGCTAAACATTAGGATTTGTGGAAACTATTATTGGCTCTTAATAAGATCAAAATTTGGGAAAGAATAAAAAAGCATCTAGAAGGACAATCCACAAATATGTCTTTGGATATTGCAAAATTAAAAAGAGCAAATATTTAAATTATGCCAGGCACACTTGATCTTAATGCCAGGAACAGGAGTGTGCTTGAAAGAGCTGCAGATGGATTAGCCACTATTAACCCATTAAAATGGAGAAAAACACTTGGAGACTCTGTGATTTAAATGATGATTGTGCTTTTAATCTGTGTTGTTTGTCTTTGTATAATCTGCAGATGCAGATCCCAACTCCTGTGAGACATAGCTCACCATGATAAAGTCACCTTTGCCTTTATCGTCTTGGAAAAACAAAAAAGAGGAATATGTAGGGAATAGACCCCCAAATCTGGCCATAGACAGGCCCCCAAACTGGCCATAAACAAAATCTCTGAAGCACTATGACATGCTCATGATGGGTATGACACTCACACTGAGGGTTGTGGGTTTACTGGAATGAGGGCAAGGAACATCTGGCCCACCCAGGGCAGAAAACTGCTTAAGGCACTCCTGAACCACAAACAATATCATGAGTGATCTGTGCCTCAAGGACCTGTTCCTGCTGCAGATAACTAGTGAGAACCCAACCCTTTGTCTTCCTTTTTACTGAATCTACAATCTACAGAAGCAATGCTTATTACTGGCTTACTGTCAATAAATATGTGGGTAAAACTCTGTTCATGGCTGTCAGCTCTGAAGGTTGTCAGCCCACTGATTCCCATTCTGTGCTTCATAATTCTGTGTGTGTGTCTTTAATTCCTCTAGCACAACTGGGTTAGGGTCTCCATGACCAAGCTGATCTCAGCGGAATTCTATGAGGTTATGTAAATTTGGTGAAGACTTTGTTTTATAAAAATCACTTTATTTTAGGTAAATTATATCATGTCATTCTCTGTAGTCATATCTTCCCATGTTTTGCATTATGAGATTTGGTTTGCATGGTACTTTAAAAGCCATTCTCAAACTTTAACTTCCTAGGATTTCTAGTTACAATGCAACACCCCATTGTTTCCTCTGAACAACTGAAACACCACAGATGTAATGACAAAAGCAAGGACAGGATCTGAAACATAGAAAAAGGAAGACAGTTTGTCTAGGGACATCAGGACTTGCAGAGTGATATCATGGTCACTTTACTTGGTTTTCGTAGTGTCTTCCATATATCACAGATGATGGACTGTAGAAGTTTCCAATCCAGAATCTCCAATAGGCACAGAAGAAAAGGACTTCAAGGAAGTCCTCTTCTCTCTCAACCAAAGGACAAGGAGGGATGACCTAACCACACACAATAGCATAAAAGACTTCTAAAGTTAATAACCAAGCTATTCCAGATAAATACTAGCAGAAAAAAATAAATAAAATAAAATAAAGTAGTATTGCCATTTCTGTGGAGTCATGTACAGAGACAATCTTCTCAACATGTCAGTGATGCTCTGATTCCCCACTGAGTCCCCATAAAGTCAAACTAGGCGCAAATCTTTTTTTTTTTTCTTTTCTTTTCTTTTTTTTTTTTTTTTTTTTCTTTTTGAGATGGAGTTGCTCTTTGTTGCCCAGGCTGAAGTGCAATGAATGATACACAATCTCAGCTCTCTGCAAGCTTCACCTCCCTGGTTCAAATGATTCTGCTGCCTCATCATCCCAAGTAGCTGGGATTACAGGCATTTGGCACCACGCCTAGCTGATTTTCTATTTTTAGTAGAGATGGTGTTTCTCCATTTTGGTCAGGCTGGTCTCGAACTCCTGACCTCAGGTGATCCACCCACTTTGGCCTCCCAAAGTGCTGGGATTGCAGGCATGAGCCACTGTGCCTGACCAGAGAGAATCTTCTATCACCCTCCTGGAGAAAGCAGAGGAGAGCATTCCAATTCCCTTATGTCAGCAGACTCTTGTAGCAAGCTGACCATACAGGTCGACCCAACAACCACAGTTTTTAAAGAGCCAGAGCTGAGTAGGACAGATTGCACTGTGTGTCTTGCCTGCTGTCCCCACTACCCTCCTCTACCCTATCCTGTCAGAAGGCTTCAGTGGGGAGTTAACTATCTACCACCACCCACCCTCCTAGGAACTGAACAGTCGAAGTAAATCTAAACTAGTTAGCACTCTGCTATTTCCCCAAATTAGCAACTGTACCATCTACAACTGCTCCAAAGAAGATCAAATGTTTTGATATGCATTTAAACAAAAGAAAACAGGTGTGAGATCTCTATGCTGAAACCTATAAAATACTGGTGAAAGAAATCAAATAGAAACAATAAGAGATACACTGTGTTCATGGATATAAAGATATAATATATCATGTTAATTTTCCCCAGCTTGATGTATATATTTGACGCAATTCCTATCAATATCTCGGCAAGAATTTTTGCAGACAATGCAAACTTACTAGGATAGCTAAGACAATTATTAGTATTTAAGTATATAGTGGGAGAAATCCACCAACAATATTTCAAAGACTTATTAAACAGCTAAAGTGATCATGACAGTTTAGCATTGGCATAGAGATAGATGCGTGTAAAAATGGAGGAAAAGAGAAAGCCCAGGAATAGAGCCACACTAGTGTGGATATGACCAAATAATATGACATAAATCTGGCAAGCAAAAATCAGTGGAGGAAAAACAGCCTTTCAACAAATGGTGCTATGGCATGTGGACATCCAACAATTTAAGAAATAAAGCCTTAACATAAACCTTACTCTACAGAAATTAACTCAAAATGGCTCATGAACTTGAATGTAATATAAAATTATAACACGTTTTATAAAACATTTTCAGAAAAAAAGAATCATAAGAAAATTGAAGCCTCTTAGTTGTAGCAAAGTGTTACTACATTTGATACCAAAAGCATAAGCCATAAAAGGAAAACTGATAAACTGGATCAAATCAAAATTAAAAACTATTGCTCTGTGACAGTTCTTATGAAGACACTAAAAAGCCAGTCTTCTGCAGAAAGGGGTACCCTTCCTGCTGATCACAGCAGACCATGGGAGGAGAGCAGCACTCTCTCCACTGAGAGCAGCACTCTCTCCACTGAGAGCAGCAGCTGCAGCAGAGAGCTTCAGAGACCTGCAGAGACATCTGAATGACCTGCCTACAGAGAGGAGCCTCCCTCTCTATAGAGGGACACCATGGGAAGACCTGCCTATAGAGAAGAGCTACCCACTCCTTTGTGAGGTATTGCTCCTCACGAGAGGGCACTAGCTGTAGGGGTCTGCCTTCAGACCCTGACCCAAAAGATGGATGAATAAAGCATAAACTGACAAATATTCTGCTTTGCCAGTACAGCAGGGTGTCCAAGCGCCTGCACATCAAGAAATGTTTTTTGCTGTGACCGGCCCTGAGAAGCTTGCACTCCAGTCATTTATTTAGTATACGATTAACAACAGAAGCTCTGAGTCAGCACACTTGTGCATAATTAACATGGTTGAGAGAGTAGTTCTATGAATGATTAAAGCTCAGGTACCGTGGTCTAAAGTAAATTCCATTAAAGGGCAATATCCTTGGTCAACCTCCCTCCAAGAGGGCAATCTGGCTTAAAGGTTAGTTAATGGAGGTAAGGTAAATAAGCTTAACTGGGGAAGCCTCTATTGTCCCTATTATTTATCCTATGACCTAATAATGCTCTAAGGTAAGAACTGGCTGCCTTCAGCCTGTTCAATTATTACAAGCTATGAAACCTTTCAGCCTTCCAAAAGGTTTGTGACTATTCCCTATATCTTTCCCTAATATTTCCCTTTAATATTTCTGCCACCATCCTGAGTGAACCTCAACACTTTGAACCATTTTAACACTAAATAGAACTCTTCTTCTTCTTTACCCTTCACTTTTCTCTGTATCTCGTTCTCCCTGCACACAGGACAAGAACTCAAGGAAAGGCATCATGGTCACAGAGGTTTCTGGTAAGTAAAATTGACACCACAGTGATCCCATAACAGTAGTACTAGAATTTCTGTCTCAGATTTTTATTTGAAAGTTAAACATTTGGGGGACTGTAGCTGGCTTTGTCTGATACCACCCTAACAGAGGAAAGTGTATAGTTGTCAAGTAGGGGCACAATTCCAACTTCCCTTCTTCACTTCCTTTGATACCCAAGGCAGTTCTCCTCATTACTGATAAAGAAATATGCAGATTCCAGCTTCAACCTAGGCGTTACTTGTACCTTTCTGGCTAGAAGTAGAAGGGTGTCTTGTTACCACATGGCAGGGTTGAAAACTCTAGCTCTCTACTTTACCTTCCCTGATTCCACTCCAGCAGAGGGTTGGGGTGCTTCATTAAAGCCTAGTGCTCTCTATGTTCCAACTTAAACTTTGTTGTCCTGGCTAGATTTTTTGAGTTTCTTTGTTTTGTATTGTAATATTTGACTAAAGTAGGATGGCTATTGTAAAAAGATTTTTATCTTAATAAGGTGTCCCTTTCCTAGCCCTGTGTCTTTAGAAGCTGGAGCTTTTGGGGTACATTTTTGTCTATACCTACTTACATTTTTGGGTACCAGCTCCCTCAGGATCAAGTCTGTGATAACACCAGGCAAAAAGAATTCAGGGAACTCAACCATCTTATCACTTGTTGTATCTTGAATTTCCTCACCAGTTTATCTTCTTGCTCCATCCTTCAGTCTTATGTTTGCTTTACATATATCACACGGGGATATTAATTGTATTTATGTGAGGGAGAAAGTACATCTTCTCCATCTACTTTATTACTCAAGTGATGACTCAAGATGAATAACGTCCATGATGTTACTTTTGGGCAGAAAATTCAAAGTAATTTTTGTTGTTGAAACAGTTTAAGCTAGTGTAACCTAGAGAGAGAATACTTAAGAAGGTACAATGTCTTTCTATGAATCCTAGAAGAAGTTAGGATATTTTCTGGGTTAGACTGCTCTGTGATTGGTTACATTAAAATCTTGTAAGGATATTCCTCAAAATACAAAGAATTTGCAGAGGGTGGGAATGGACAGATATTCGAATCATGCTGATCACTTTATGTTCTGCATTTGCTTACTCTTTTTCCTCCTTCACACTCCCTCTCCTCCTCTCTGTGCTTGTTTTATTGTTGCTTTTGTTGTTTGTTTGACACTTGTCTTATTCTGGACTTAAACTTACAATAATGTATTCCACATGTTAACCTGTCTCCATCTTTCATTATTTTATCCTCCCTTTCTAAACTGTCATTTTCTTTTTTGTTTTTTGCCTTCCTGTTCACCCAAGTTATTCTTTTCATTTTTTATTGTATCTAGCATTAGCCTTTTTATTGTTGTGGATTCTTTTGAGATGAAGTCTTTCTCTGTCACTCAGGCTGGAGTGCAAAAGGAGGATCTCAGCTTACTGCAACCTCTGCCTCCTGGGTTCAAGCAATTCTCCTGCCTCAGCTTCCTAACTAGCTTGGATTACAGGCACCCATCACAATGATTCACAATTTTTGAATTTTGAAAATGATGGGGTTTCACCATGTTGGGCAGGTTGGTCTCAATCCCTTGACCTTAGGTCTTCTACCCATCTTGGCCTCCCAAAATGCTGTGATTACAAGCCTGAGCCACCACCCCTAGCCGGGATATTTTTTTAAACATTCTTCATGTTAACCATTTAACCATGGCTATCACACTACCCTCTGAAAACCCCGTTTGAGAACTAAAAAGTTAATAGCATGTGGATATAGGTGAAATGACATTTGTCTTGTGTCATGGTCTGCCAGGAAAGGAAATCAGGATTCCCTTTTTAGGTGGTGGATTCTAAACTTTTTCTACTTGTGCACAACTTGAAAATATATGCATATGGTTAGATGGCCCCACTAGGTTTGCATCCTGAGGAATCTGGCTGTCCAACTCCATACTCATTTTCAGCTATCCCAGAAAACTGAGTGATGAATCTTGTCAGACCTTAGCCTGTGACACCAAAAGCTGCATAATATACCAAATCCACAGTGAATGCTGCTTCTGAAAAGTTGTGCACCTGGATCCCCAGTGTATTCCATTTCAGCACAACAACCACGAATCTCTACTGCAAATAAAGGAAGGAATGGTAAGGATACAGCTAGTTCTTTCAGGCAAGGACCTGCTATTCAAAGCACAAGATGAAAAATAATTTTTAGAAGAAGCAGGGAAAAATCATAACTAGATGTAAAAAGAAACCATGATAGTCGAAGGGATAAGCAGGGACACTAGCTAGCCTCAGTAAGTCAAAATTATTGCATCTCTAGTGAAGGATACTGTGACGTACCCTTTTACAAAAAGTTGTGGTGAGGAACGAAGAATAACAAGTAATGCCACAACACAAAGAGTGTTTGTTTTTGACAATGAAAATAGATTTTATGGTTGTAAGTCCACAGTCAACATCGACTAATTTACATACGTATGTGTGTATATATTTGTATGTATATATATATATATATATATATATATATATATACACACACACACACACATAAATATATGTATCAGATACTGTATTACATCAGTGCTGGTTGTCCAAGACAGACAGACAGACAAGAAAAGTAATGTGATAAATAAGAAGCACTTCCTAGGAGTGATGTCTGTGTTGTATGAGTCTTAAGTAGGCAAACAGGGAGAGAGCCTTTTACCTCCAAGTAAAAATGGGACCCAAGTTACCAGATGGTAAAGGGCATGACTGAAAGTGATGTTCTCTGAATGTCGCTCCAATTGGACTGTGGTGAAACACAAAGACATGAAGCTGAAAGGAAAACAAATGTCAGGTCTGGAAGGGATTTGTTCAGCCATGCTCATGATCTGGACTCAGAATCTAAAAGTTAATAAATCCTGACAAAAGCAATTAAATCTGAGTTTGTATGGAGCATGAAATCAATGTGTTGAAAATCGGCATTAGAGGTGGGCTTTGGTGGCTCAAGCTTGTAATCCTAGTACTTCTGGGGGCCATGGTAGGTGGATCACCTGAGACCAGGAGTTCAAGACAATCCTGGCCAACATGGTGAAACCCCATTTGTACTAAAAGTACAAAAACTAGCCCAGCATGTTGGGCATATGTAATTTTACCTACTCAAAAGATTGAGGCACAAGAATTGCTTGAACCCAGAGGCTGAGGTATCAGTGAGCTCAGATAATGCCACTGCTCTCCAGCTGGGGTAACACAGCAAGACTGTCACAGAGAAAAAAAAACAGAAGCAAGGAAATGTGCATGAGAAAACATGAAAAGTGGACTCTAAAAGGAGGTAATTAAAGGCACAAACAGGCTGCAATGCTTTGATGTAAGATCAGAAAGATGTACTGTTAATGCCAGCTGTAAAATTCCACAATGTTCTGACAGTGATGCAATCCATGAGCATAATATGATGTAAACTTTATTCAAGTGATGACACAAATAATTGTGATCATGGTCCCTGAGTTCACTAGGGATGAATGGCAATGAAGACAATCTTTGCCAACTAGAATCCAAGTTTAAAATAACTGGGGAAATGTAATTGAGAAAATACTGAAGTATATAGTATGTGTTAACCATTCTCTAAATTTTCTCTGTGTGTTTGTGTGTTCGTGTGTGTTTATGTGTGCATTTATTCCCTTTGTGCCACCCAAATTTATGCCCTCATTTGATTTATGCCAGACTACTTGAGAAGTCACTTACTATTTTTTCCTAACTCCAGTTGCTTCTTCTCCCTTGCCTGCTGTCATTGTTTGGTATGTCCCCTCCAAATTTCACATTGAAATTCTGTGTCCATTGTGCTAGTGTAGGATTTTTAAGAGGTGATTAGCCATGTGGGTGCAACCTCATGACTGACTTGATGGTATCATATGGAGAACAAGTTAGTTATTTTGTGAGTGGGCTTTGGATCAAAGGATGAGTCTGGCCCCGATTTTCTGTTCATAGCCTGCCCTTCACCGTAGGAGGCCAACCTGCCATGTTGTAACATGGAAAGAAGATCTCACCAGATGCAGCCCCTTGGACTTCCCTGCCTCCAGAAAAATGAGCAAAATAAGTTTTCTTTACAAATTACCCAGGCAGTGGCGTTGTGTTGTTTCAGCAGAAAATGGACTCAAAGACTTTATTATTTCTTCCTCTTTAGAGAAATAAATTAGTTAACTTACAAAGGCACATGTCAAATTTCCTTTCAAATGATCAAAAAGCCTATATATATTTTTGGTAAAAAGTAGTACAATAGCCTGCCACTGAAACAAAATGCCATTTTATTCTTAACCATACTTTTAGAAATAAAGGAAAAGCAAACATGTAAGTAAACATGCAATTTTATTGTTCAATAAGACAATTGCAGACATTTTTAGGGTTTTTTTGTCAATATAAATGTTAGTCTCTGTTGTCATGCATAATCTGATCCTCCTTTAATGGCAGATCAGTTGTAATTAGGGTGATATTTGTCCAGTGGTGATGGTTGAAGAGCTGGCCTGGAACGAGCGGCAGCTGATCTATCAGCTATCGTAGGCATTTGCAACCACGGGTTGCCTGCTGGTAGCATGTTACAATATGGAGCCTGATTGACTGGTACCACAGGATATTGTGTGGGAACAGCAGATGGTTCCACTACCAGCCCAAAATAACCGTTTTTTAAGGGAGATATGATGTGATATTGAGAAGTTGTGGTTGTAATAAAATTCACAGTGTGGCCCCTTGCTTGCATGTAGGTGCTGTAGGTGCTATGAGAGTGCATATGAATAGTGGTCAACTGATTTAAAATAGCATGTTGATCTGTTGCAATTTGTTCTGATGGTCCAACTGAGGTTGAAGGTGAAGGAGGAGGGAAACCACTTCTAATTGGGACAGATGAATTTGCAATTATCTGTCTGACAGAAGATTCCCTGGTTAGAGGCATATTTAAATTTTTAGAGGCTGAAAATAAACTTTCTTCAGTAGCTTCAGCAGCTAAGGCAGAATTATGATTCTCCATGTTAGCCCCTGCTCTAAAATGCTTCTTGTTGAAATCTTCATTAAATAAAGTAGATATAGGTGAAGTATTTTTAACACCAATTCTTCTCTTCACTCTTACTAAAAGTTGGGGATAGCCACGCTTGAAATTTGGATTATAGTAGAACTTTAACTAAAACCAAAGAAAAAGGTAATTCAGTGCCATTTTAATCCAAGAGACAAGTGAAAATAACAAACGCAACACATAAAATATCAGATTTCTGTTTTGCCACACAAACTTAATGTCATCAAATAACTCATAAACATTGTTTATTATTTTTAAGAACATGCTTGTTGGGAAAAACCACTCAAGTTGTTAAGCCCTCAAGTGAAAACATGTTATATATTAATAGTAATATTTCATTAAGTGGCTTTGGTACACTGATTTGGAGTTCACTGGTAAGATTCAAAGTTGTTAGCAAAATTTCTTAAAACACTAAAAGGTTAATGCTCAAGCTGAACACAATAATTTCAAAAAAAATTCTACCTTAATATTTTATATAATTTTCAAAATATGGTCTTATTGCATGTATTAACATATTTACTGATGTACAAAGTAAAATTACATATATACTTTACATAAAGTGGTAACTGAAATATGTTAAATACCTTGCTTAAGACAGAGGATTCTTTCTCTTCTGCCAGAAAGGTGGCTAGAGAGGCAGATCTCTGAAAATTCTGTTGAATTTTACTAAATCCATAAAGGTTGAGCTGTCGAAGAAAACTTTTGATAGTATCAGTTTGAAATATTCTGTAAGGAGCCTTTTTTCCCAAAATTTCTTTCTTGAAAAGCTCTTCATTAATCACTATGCAAGTTCCATTCTCAGCCCATGAAATAGACTTGAATTGGTCACTTTCAACTATTTTCCAAAGTTTCCTGGGAAAGTTCAGAGAAAGAAAATCATCATCTTTATCTGGCTCAGAGACACAAACTGTGTAACGTGGCCTTTTTAACAAGGATCCTTGTGACAAAACCTGAAAAGCATTTTCTTCAATCATTGACCGTAAGTCTGAGTCCCCAGGGAAGGTGTGTTCACACACTGGAGAACTAGTGGAGGCTTCTGAACCAGTTAATTCATCTTTGGGAGAAACATCTTGAGTTTCTGAAGAAACATGTGCCATCTCAAATAAATATTTCTTTAGATACTCTTCCAGCCTGCATGGTTTTCAAGACTGCAGCTTCAAATGATGCCTCAGAAGGCCTAGGCAGGTAAAGTAATCTAGACCATCACAGTGGTTCCCAAGCTGAGTAACAATGACATCACAAGAGGACTTTGGTCTCCTAGCAACCAACAAAATCTAGCCCAAATGGTTTCCTTCCCAGTCTGAGAAATGTATCCAGTGAAAATAAAGTATAGACTGCTGACTTACACAATGTAAGCTGCAATAATCTCTTCCCTGCAGCATTATTTAAATAAATAAGAAAATAATGTCCTCAATCCCTGAAATAAATCCAGTGTTCTTCCTGACACACACACTATAACTACATTAATGTGACAGCATAGGGCCTAGTAATTGCAAAAAAAAAAAAAAAAGGAAAGAAAAAGAAAAAGAAATATGAACGATTTTAAAACCAGTGTGGCATGTTGGATTGAAAACTGATGGAGTGCAAAACCTATGTGGTAAAAAGACACGGCCATAGAGATAAAATGGTGGGTTATGGGTTGTCAGGGGCTGGGAAATAAAAAGAACTGTTTAGCAAATATGGAGTTTCTGGTGGGGCTATAGAAATGTTTAAGAACTAGTGATAGATGATGATTGTACGACATCATAAACATATTAAATTCCTTTCAATTGTACACTCAAATGTAATTTTATATTATTTGGAACTTACCTTCAAAAATTAAGGTGAAGACAAATATGAATAAAACTAACTGATTATATTTCAGAATGAAAAGCTTTTTTTATGCATATCTCTTCAAAACATGTTTCAGTCATATCAGAAGAATATTTAATGGTTTAATTTGGTATGTCTGTAAATATCTGACAAATGTTAATGATGAAAGAGATTTTAAAAGCAGGTGACTTACTTGTAAGGGGATCCCTAAGAGTGGGAGATTAAAAAAATAATAATAAAAATAATAACAACAAGAAAATGTTTTAAGAAAAGTAAATATGTATGTGTGTCTAAGCAGCATTTTTTTTAAATTTGGCTCCAAGAACCAAATCTCTATTAAAGAATAGATTTTGTAAGGAATAATCTTTGTGCCATGAAAATAATGGCATCATTATAAAACGGGACTTGAATTTGCGAAGTAATTTTAGTATTGAATAAAATAACCATGCCTCATTTACAGTAAGAATTTTTATATGTTCATGGTTGACAGTTGATATATTAAAATTCAAATTCCTTAGCATTGGTAAGTGTTGAATATGTGTGGAAGAAGGAAATATAGTATTGATATTTATCATACTATAGGAGGCAGTTCTCTCATACTAGAAAGAGATGTCATTGTTAGAAGATTGTCTTGGTTTAATATAGTTTAGGTTTTGTGTTTTGTGTGTGTGCTTGTTTAATTCAGAATTTTCCGTGTTCACATTATGTAACAAAAATGTTCACATCGGTAAACTCTGTGAAGATGAAACAGGTGCCCCTACCAGATGCCTGTGGTTTCTCAATTTTGACAGTTTTTTTAAATTAAAAAAGTGCAAACTTAAAATATTTTTTAATTTTTTTGCTTTTCTCAGGAATTTTCATGTTGCTCTAGCTGAAGGGAGTACCGACTTCTTTTGTGATGCGAGAGGATGAATGATTACAGACAGCAGCAAAAGACAGGACATGGATGTAGAGGAAAGAGGGAGTTAATAATAGGAGGATCAGAAGACAAAATCACATTAAATGTAGGACCATCTAAGTCAAATTGTGGCTGAGCATTTTGGGGAGCTAAGATGGGTGACAGTTTAGGGAGGAAGAATGCCGTGGTGTATTCAGGGGGAGATGGCTCAGCTAAAGTTGTCCGCTGACTCTAAACTGGAAGCTTACCTTTAGCCATCAAAAGGCAAGAAAATAAGCAATTTTATATGAAAAACACAAATGTAAAGTAGGCTGTATCCACTTATCTATGTAAAAGAATAAGATGTCTGTCTGATCTTCTTAGTGACAGCCTGTGATACCCATGTTCTTGCTGCTTCAGCCTCCCATTAGTTGGTTCTCCAGGAAAAGCCTAGTAGGCTCAGATAATTATTCAATTTATTTAATTATTTTAATTTTTTTAGAGACAGAATCTTGCTATGTTGTTCAGGCTGGCCTCAAATTATAGGCCTGAAGCGATCCACCCACCTTGGACTTCCAAATTGCCAAGGGTACCAGTGTGAGCCATGATATCTTCCTATTTTCTAAAAAGCTTTTTTGGAGATAGTGTTTCACATTTTGCCAAACCAGGTTCAAAACTCCTGGCCTCAAGCGTTCTTTCTGCCTTGGCCTTCCAAATTATTGGAATTACAAATATGAGGAAAAAATATCATCTAAAATATGCTGTATCTTTTTAATTATCACTTAATATTTTATCTAGTAAAGGTAAAGCTTCATACTTAATGACAAAGTGGAAAAGGGTGTAATATAAATGTACTAGAGCAGGAGCCAATTTTTACATAATAAACACACATTTAGGTTAGACAATTTTAATTGTGCTAAGAATTCTCTCACAATTACTGAAAAAATGTTTATTGTATATTTAAAATTTGAAATAATATTTTTATGGTTAGAAAAATGTAAAGCAGTATAATAGACAACCAAACCAATTATAAGTTCCCTATGAATAAAATCCAAAGCCATATACCAGTCACTGGCAGGACCACAAACTATTTTTTTTAATGTAAAATCCAGTGGTAATGAGGAATACTGGCTAGCCATATGTAGAAAGCTGAAACTGGATCCCTTCCTTACACCTTATACAAAAATCAATTCAAGATGGTTTAAAGACTTCAACGTTAAACCTAAACCCATAAAAACCCTAGAAGAAAACCTAGGCATTACCATTCAGGACATAGGCATGGGTAAACACTTCATGTCTAAAATACCAAAAGCAATGTCAACTAAAGCCAAAATTGAAAAATGGGATCTAATTAAACTAAAGAGCTTCTGCACAGCAAAAGAAACTACCATCAGAGTGAACAGGCAACCTACAAAATAGGAGAAAATTTTTGCAACCTACTTATCTGACAAAGGGCTAATATCCAGAATCTACAATGAACTCCAACAAATTTACAAGAAAAAAAAAGCAACCCCATTAAAAAGTGAGCGAAGGACATGAACAGACACTTCTCAAAAGAAGACATTTATGCAGCCAAAAAACACATGAAAAAATGCTCACCATCACTGGCCATCAGAGAAATGCAAATCAAAACCACAATGAGATACCATCTCACACCAGTTAGAATGGCGATCATTAAAAAGTCAGGAAACAACAGGTACTGGAGAGGATGTGGAGAAATAGGCACACATTTCCGCTGCTGGTGGGACTGTAAACTAGTTCAACCTTGTGGAAGTCAGTGTGGCGATTCCTCAGGGATCTAGAACTAGAAATTCCATTTGACCCAGCCATCCCATTACTGGGTATATACCCAAAGGACTATAAATCATGCTGCTATAAAGACACGTGCACACGTATGTTTACTGTGGCACTATTCACAATAGCAAAGACTTGGAACCAACCCAAATGTCCAACAATGATAGACTGGATTAAGAAAATGTGGCACATATACACCATGGAATACTATGCAGCCATAAAAAATGATGAGTTCATGTCCTTTGTAGGGACATGGATGAAATTGGAAATCATCATTCTCAGTAAACTATCTCAAAGACAAAAAACCAAACACCGCATGTTCTCACTCATAGATGGGAATTGAACAATGAGAACACATGGACACAGGAAGGAGAACATCACACTCTGGGGACTGTTGTGGGGTGTGGGGAGGGGGGAGGGATAGCATTAGGAGATATACCTAATGCTAAATGACGAGTTAATGGGTGCCCAGCATGGCACATGTATACATATGTAACTAACCTGCACATTGTGCACATGTACCCTAAAACTTAAAGTATAATAATAATAAAATTAAAAAAAGAAAAAGTTAAAAAGCTCATACATAGCTTCCTCAGTTGGAACAAAAAAAAATAAAAAATAAAGTAAATAAAATAAAATCCAGTGGTAATGAGGAATATAGGTGCAAACTGTATACTAATTATAGTCATTTATTTTGACACAGACAGAAAAATAATTCTGTTCTAAATTAAAAGTATATATACAGTCAAAAACATTTGTATTTTCAAGCTCTTTCTTAATAAATATTTTGTTAGGTAAGAACAATTTTCTGTGATTATCTTGCCACTTCACTAACCCGCATTTCAAGCTCATGCTTGAGTAAAAAATAATAATTCATGTAATAAATAAAAGCTTTTCATATTTCCATACATTAAGGTCCACTATTTTAAGGTACAGATATCTTAATTTTTTTTTACTTTAAAATAAGTAAAATAGAAAGGCTACACATTCACATAAATTAAGGCTAATGATTCCATGAAAAAAGCTAAAAGAAGACGGAAGAAAAGTATTAAACACATGTCAATGCCTTGTAAAGAATCCTACAAGCCAAGCATACATTATTTTTATTGCTAAGAAGGTAATCTAAAAGCTTACCATGACCAGGGTTTAAATAAACATCATTATATATAAGCAGTTCTTTCACAAACTGCAAATACTCTCACCTTCGTTGCTTTCATTTATGCATAAATGTCACATTTTGTTACTACACACTTTTCTCAAAGGCTGGTGACATGATGCTGTGATGAGTTATATAAGATGATAAGATAATATATATCTTATCATCTGATCATCTTCATCTCTCATGTCCATTTGTTTATTGTTTGAAAAGTATATAAGCATTTTACCACCTCTTCTGCCATCTATATGACATGCAATTCAGGATGTGATCAAATATATTTATGTACTCTCCATCCAAATACTGATTTTTAAAATTTCTTGATCATCATCCATTTTAAATCCTGCTAAATCTTCATCATCAAATTTATATCAGGAATCTTAGTCATCATCCTATTGTTTGAATAATATAAGAATAATAATACCCACTGCTTGCTTGACCACTGTGTACAGGCACATCTACAAGTCTGCATTTTGTGATCTTTGTAGTTTTATTTTCAGGTTACTCTTTCTGTTGAATCAACTGGTTTTCTGATTTGACATTATTCTGTTCCAGCTTTGCAATGCCTGTGGCTGTGTAAGGTCCCATATCCAGCTCACAAGGAAATTCAAAATAATCACTGAATGTAATTGCACATTATTTTAGTCATACTCAAATCATTTGTGTTGGCCACAGAAACAAAAGAAAGTTATTTAAATAGCAAGTGCTTAATTGTGTTAACATACCATTAACAGAGAACAGGTACAAATATTCTCATTTCCTGAGCAAATATTAAAACAATTTAATGACAATTTTAAAGTTTATAATCTTTTTAATTTATTTTAAAAAGTAAATAATCATTAACATCATTAGGGTAATTATGCCATAACTAACTTAAGCAATACTTTCTTACCAAAGCTTAAAATATTTATATATAGTAATCCTTTGGTATCTGTAGGGGATTGGCTCCAGAACCCTCTCAAATACTATAATTTGTGTCTGCTCAAGCTTCTGATTTACAATGGTGTAGTATGTAAATATGATGCACACACATCCTCCTGTGTAGTTCACTTTATCTTTGCATAAATCATTAATAAAATATAAATGTTATGTAGACAGTTATAATCTAATAGCTTTTAAATTTGTTACCTTTTACTGTAGTATTGTTTTTGTTTTCAAACATTTTACTATATGTTTAGAGAAATCTCTGTTTGAAGAACCTGTGTATGTAAAGTCTCTTAATTGTTGCACATCAGAAAACATTACTGACACAGACACTGATGGCTATGTGGTTCCATATAGCCACTACTACCTGTGTTGCCTCTCTAATGTTTTCTTTTATGTGATTAAGCAGAATTTGGTGTGAATAAACTAAAGAATATAGTAAGCAATAATAATAGCAGCTAATACTTATAGTGCTTAAAGACAAGGTAATACATTAAAGAGCTGCACACATATTAATAAGTTTAATCCTTACTGTCCATTTTGTGTGACAGAGTTTCACTCTCTTCACCTAGGCTATAGTGCAATGGCAGAATCTCGGCTCCCTGCAACCTCCACCTCCCAGATTCAACCTACACCTCCCAGATTCAAGCGATTCACTTGTCTCAGCCTCTCCAGTAGCTAGCATTACAGGCATCTGCCACCATGCCTGGCTAATTTTCATATTTATAGTAGAGATGGGGCTTTACCCTGTTGGCAAGGCTGTTCTGTCTGTCTTATAAAAAGGTAAAACCTATACATAATTAATTTAAAAGGTGTGGATTGAGTGGCAGGTAGGGTGAAAAGCAATTGTTCCAAGTCTCATAGGTGTAAATAGCAAGGAGTGTGATGTTAAAAATAAACCACAATTTAAATGGTGGGTAAGTGCAAAATAATGCAGGCAGCTTAGTGGTGAGATGTTATGAAGGTCAAGAAAGACATACATGCTATTTAACATATAATATCTTCAAATATATTTTACCATTACATCTCCCGATCAAATTGCAGAGAAATACAATTAACTGGTTAGGCCTAAAGAAAGAAATCTGTTTGTGAAACAACAAGTAGTTGTTAAAATTTATTGTAACTCCATAAAATTAAGGAACTTTTTTGCTTCAAGACATATCTATAGTAGAAAAGAAAAATGCTTTCTTCTGTCAACTCTTCAAGATTCAACCGTTAAATCGCAATTTATTTTAGAGTAGGGATGAAAACAATCTGGGAGATTATTTTACATCCAAAATTATTAACCTAATAAGAATCACTTTTTTTTCCTAGTCAGTCACTCTATTTTGTCAGTAACATTTCCCTTTAAACAAGTTATCATCTTGACTACCTCTCTGATACCACTAAAAGAGTAAAGAGAAAGCAGGAGTTAATTTTGTGGATGAGCACAAACACTTCTAATGTCTTCTGGTTGTGTTCAATGAGATAATTTTTTTTTCAAAACTGAACAAAACATACTTTTTATCACATTTTACAATGATATGCATTTGCACCTGCCATTTGATATCCTACTCCCAAGAATCAAGAACATTTTGATGACTGTTAATGTCCACATTTAAAGTTGTAAAAGATTTCTCATGTTTGTATCAAAAGATATTATTTAAAATACAAATTATAAAATGTATTCTTTACTTCTTTTTCCTGTGAAGACAGGTTCTTTCTTTGTCACTGAAGCTAAAATGTGTGGCACAATTCCAGTTCACTGTGGTCTCAAACTCTTTGGCTTGAGTTGGGGTTTCCCCAACCAGTATTCATCTGTGTCTTGTTAGGAACTGGGCTACACATCCGCAGGTGAGCGGTGAACAAGTATGGAAGCTGTATCTCTATTTAAACCACTATGTATGGTGCCCATTACTGCCTGAGGTCCACCTTCTGTAAGATCAGTGGCAGCATCAGACTTTTATAGAAGCGAGAGCCCAACTATTAACTGCACATGCAAGAAATTTAGCTTTTGTACTCTTTATAAGAATCAAAAAACTGATCACCCATAACTGTCTCCCATCACCTACAGAGAAAACCATCTAGCTGCAGGAAAATAAGTTCAGGGCTCCCACTGATTCTACATTATGGTGAGTTGTATAATTATTTCATTAAATATTATAATGTAATAATAACAGCAATAAAGTGAAAAAATAATGTAGGGCACTTGAATCTTTCCAAAACTGTCTCCACAACCCCAGGTCATGAGAAATCTTGTCTTTCACAAAACCGGTTGCTGGTGCCAAATGGTTGCAAATAATCACACAGAGATGTACACAGACATAAATTTTTGAGTGAAAGTTTTGAAAACAGAAGCTCAAAGTATTATAATAATTTCGAAGAACAAGAACAGAAATATTAACTAGCTTGCAGAAAAAGAAATGTTTTGAGTAGAGAAAGGTAATGAAAATAAATTGTTGACAAGAAAAAACAAGAGTGAGGGATATGTGAGGATAAAGAACTGAAATAGGTAAATTAGAATTATATATGCAAATCATACTCATAACATAGGCTTACAGTTTAGCTATGAAATTTAGAAACTTATACTGAAATATATAATGGGAAGTCGGTGTATTACTGGTGCACTAAGACTTTTAAAAGAAATCTAAGTAATATTCTAATACATAGAAGGGTAACTGCTGTGAGTGAAACAGAAGGCAGCCCAGAAATCAGAAGATCCCTTTTTTTTCCTGTCTCTGAGCTATCTAAGAACTACCTTCTTGAAAGAACAGTAAAGTCTTATGAAGGGGTGCACCTTCTTCTACAAACTAGAAAGAGCTATGTACTACATTATATAATAAAAAGTTGTGTGACAGTGTTTTATTACCATACATACCACAAATGTGGCCTTGATAAAATGAGTGAAACAAAGGAAAAAAATCAAGATGTTATTGAGCCATTTTTTTCCTCTCTCTGTGTGTGTATGTGTATGGTTGTGTGTGCATGTTTTGTGTGTGTGTGTGTGTGTGTGGCATGTGTTCTCTTCATTACTCAGTCTGCAAAGCAGCAACACAATTCCAGCTCAGGGGATGTTTTCAGCTCAGGGGTTGTTTTCACCTCAGTGTCCCAGGTAGATGAGACTACTTGTGTAGACCATTACATTCAGCCATTCTACCGCATCTTAGTAATGATGGGATATCAGCATGTTCCTCAGGCTTTTTTTTAACTCCTGAGATCAGGTAATCTACCTGCCTTGGCTTCCCAAAGTGCTAAGGCTATCAGTGTGCATGACAAGGCCTGGCCTAACTGAACATTTTCAAATCTAAAAACGGACCAAGAGTTATTGATCACTTTTGTAAGAGACTCAAAAATTATAAGATTACATTCAGGCTTGCAAAAAAAATATGTATATTATATAAAGTTATATATTATGTATTTGTATATAAGTATATCATATAAATATATTTTCTTGTGAGAATAGGAAGCAGTACTTTTTTGTCAGTGATTAAAATATTCATTTGATAATAAAAATGTTTATTTGATGATGAAAATTGTTGATTTTTGCGGTGATTATTATACAAAATCTCAAGGATAAAGGTTACTCTACAAACTAAAAGACATCATCGATGCACTACTCTAACTTGAACAATATAATGAAGAAAGTGTAAACAAATATCAAACGTTAATAAATGAAATGGTATTTTATCTTTCCAAGTAGCTGATACTACAGGCTGATATCACGACACCTGAATAATTTTTGTATTTTTTTTGTAAAGACAGGGTTCTGCCCCTTTTCCCAAGCTTGTACAATAATTTGCATTATGTGTGATAACAGTGCCCTTGTCATGTTTTTTAAAAAATCTTTAGAGTTGCCTTAAAATATCCATAAGGATAAAAATATGTACTTGACAATTGCTTCGTTCGAGAACTTTTAAATCAAAGAGATGACTTCACTTTTATATTTTGATTATAGAGATTATAAATCTTCTTATATTAAGAAGTTAGTGACACCTTAAGAGATCAAAGAATACAGTGCCTCTCTTTGCTGTGACAATTTTAACCTTTTCCTGTTAGGATAATAATAACAAAAATGACCAAGAAAGACAGCTAGAATATTACTATTGTTTAAAAATTACACACCAAATAAATTGTGTATTTTAAAGACATATTTTGAAAATTTAGTGTACATATGATTTTATCAAAATTAAATTGATAAGTCAACCATAATTTACCTGAACCTCTTCTATCTCTTTTTGTTTTATCCCTGTAACCAAGAATGTGGTAAGTGTGGGTTTGTGTGTTTCAGCCCTGTTTCTGTTAGTAATCTTTCAGGTTCACCATTAAGTGGGTCCTGAGTTCTTGACACATATCCAGGCACAATGAGGTATGTGAAGAACAGGAGAATAATCAAGGTAAATAGATGCTTCATTGAGTTGAAAGTACAGCTCTCAGGAGACAGAAAGCAGGTAACTCCATTTCAAAAACAGGACATACCTGCATCTGTGTAACACTCAGTGAAGACAGGACCAATAGTGACCATCTTCAGTGGAAAAGTAGGTTGTTAAAACATCTCTGAAGCCCTCAGTGGACAGAAGTTTCAGAGTGGGTAGCTTCTATCTGCAGGAATGCTGTTGAAATGTATCTGTAGCTTTAAGTTTGGAGGAGACCTATCTATTTGCAGCTGTGCAATCCCAGTAAGTGTACACCTCACAGTGGAGAGGTGACACGCAGTTGGTAGATCTCCGTTAAGTCAGGTTATTTCAAAATCTGATACTGGGGATAGTGGCTCATGTCTGTAATCCCAGCACTTTGGGAGGCCAAGGCAGATGAATCACTTGAGGTTGAAAGTTCAAGACCGCCTGACAAACATGGAGAAACGCCGTCTCTAATAAAAATACAAAATTAGACAGCTGTGATGATGCATGCCTTTAGTCCTGGCTACTCAGCAGCTGAGGCAAGACAATTGCTTAAACCTGGGAGACAGAGGTTGCGGTGAGCTGAGGTCACATCATAGTACTCCAGCCACGGCAACAAGAGTGAAACTCCATCCCTAAAAAAATAAAAATAAAAATAAACAAATACAAATACAAATAAATAAATACAAATATAAATAAATACATATGTAATTAAATAAATAATCTAAATAAGTGTGGAATGCATATGGACCTCAGAATGCATATGGGCAGAGAGAGTAGGCTGGTTGGTCCACGGCTGGAGATGGTTGAAAAAGAAAAAGGCATCTAACCCTAAAAATGTCCCCTAATACTTATACTGAAACACGAACAATAACCCTCAAGCCCTAACCCTAATCCTCACATAAACCCAACCTGCACCATTAAAAAAGCATATCCCTAACCCTAAGTGTAACCCTACCCCTACTTATAATCCTAACATACCCCTACCACTAACCCTAAACCTACTAAAACCCTAAATCTACCCCAAACCATAACACTCACCAAAACCCTAACCTAAATACCAAACCAAACCCTAAATCTAACACTAACTGTAAACTCTGAACACTAATCCCAACTCTAAATCTAACCCCTAAAGCTACCTTCAAAGCTAACCCTAAAAGCAACCTTAATTGTAACCATAAAACTAAAACTCTAACCTTAAAAATGTAAGTCAAACACCTAACCAATATCCCTAATCCAAACTTCTACCCACTACCCCTAATTCTAACCATTCATTGACCATAACCCTATCCTTAAAACACTGACACTAACACTAACCATAACTCTAACCCACAGCGTCAAACGCAACCCCAACCATAACCCCAACTTTAACCCCAATGCCAAAACCAACCCAGACCTTAAGCCATAACACTAAACCCAACCCTAACCCATAACCCTAAACCTGACACTGACACTGATGCTGAAAATAATGCTGAGCCAACCTTAACCAAAACACAAAAAACTGGAACCCTAACACAAAAACCCTAACTCTAAAGCTAAACTATAACCGTATCACTACCACTACCTCTCACCCAAACCCTAACCCTGAAACTAGCCCTATAATTCTAACCCTAACACTAGAAAACTGACCAAAACACTAAACTTAACCCAAAGTCAGATACACTAACGTGAACCCTAGTAATAAATCAGTGTGCGGAGATTGTGCCACTGCACTCCAATCTTGGTGACACAGCAAGACTCTTTCTCAATAAATAAATAAAGGAAGAGATGTGTCTTGTTCTGGAGAAGTACACATCTATTATTATTTCAGTCATATCCCAGTCAAATTCCAGGCAAATATATCAACAATCTCTTCCTAAACCTAGAATAGGTGAAATAAGACTGAAGAAGAACAAAGCTAAGGGACTTACACATATGGACATGAATACTTACACTAAAGCTAGCTTAACAAACAAGAGTGTGGCACTGATGATTTAACAGACAAGTAGATAACTGGACAGAACAGACAGCCCACACACAGGCCCAAGTCAACTGATTTTGTCAGAAATGTAAAAAATATTCTTTGGAAACCATAAGTCTGTTCCACAAGTGGCAAGAAAACAGCTGGAAACTATATGGAAACAAATGGACATAGACACGAATTTCATAGCTAAAAAAGTAGTCAGAAATAGCCACACATTAAGATTTTTCAATGCAAAGTTGTAATTGGAAAATATCTTCATGGGCTTGGGTTTGGTAATGAGTTATTAGCAAGTCCATGTTAAAAAAAATGGTAATGGGGCTTTATTGAAAGCTGAAATGTCTACTCTGTGAAATACCCTTTTACAGTTGGGTATGGCAGTTCAAGCCTGTAATCTCAGCACTTTTGGAAGTCGAAGCAGCCAGGTCACCTGAGGTCAGGAGTTCCAGATCAGCATGGAAAACATGGTGAAAACCCATCTCTACTAAAAATACAAAAAATTAACTGGAATTTCTGGCAGCTGCTCAGGAGTCTGAGCCAGGAGAATCCCTTGAACTTGGGAGATAGGTGTTGCAGTGAGCCTAGATTGGGTCATTGCACTCCAGCCTTGGCAACAGAATGAAACTCTGCCTCAAAAAAAAAAAAAAATCTGGTTAAGAGAACCAAAAAACCAGCCACAGATAGAAAAATGTAGCAAACTTACCTGAAAAGTGACTTGTATGCACAAAGTTCACAGAAACTCTAAAACTGAAAAAAGCAACCTAATTCCAGGGTAAAAACCTGAGTAGATACATCACATAGAGATGGAAAACAGGCAGGCACACCAAACACTGCTTGCTGAAAGCCTGCTGCTTCTGCTGAAGGCTGAGACTCCAACCTGTCCCATGGGTAGCCGCAGTGGCTCCAAAGACCACCCTCACCTATCCCACCTCCGCCCTTCTTGCAGGGTCCAGGGGTCCCCAAGTTACTGGACATGCTCTCCCAGAAAGAGCCGGAGGCTGGACACTTTATTTCTTGGCTTTTCTTAAAGTTCTAGAGGCTGCCAAGTGTCCTTAGTTTGGAAGATTTATTTTTATCCTAAGCACCTTGAGGCACTGACAAGCATTAGGAGAGTTGGTTTTCAACCCGCGCTTGTTTTCATAAAGAGATAAAAGAATTGGCTCTAATTGCTTTTTAGTAAGTTCTTTTAAAATGTTTGGTACAATGCATTGTTATTTTGCTTTCTTGGAGACACAAAACACAGAAAAAGTATTTAGTAAATACCAAATAGGGAGTCATCATAAATTCATGGATACTATTTGATTTGTTATTTATTCTGACTTCTTTTATTAATTATACTTTAAGTTCTAGGATACATGTGCAGATCAGGCAGATTTGTTACATTGGTGTACATGTGACACGGTGGTTTGCTGCACCCATCAACCCATCATCTAAGTTTTAAGCCCTGCATGCATTAGGTATTTGTCCTAATGATCTCCTTCCACTTGCCCCCTACTCCCTGACAGGCCCCATTGTGTGATATTTCCCTCCCTGTATTCCCATTGTTCAATTCCCACTTATGAGTGAGAACACATAGTGTTTGCTTTTCTGTTCCTGTGTTAGCTTGCTGAGAATGATGGTTTTCAGCATCATTCATGTCCCTGAAAAAGACATGAACTTATTCTTTTTAATGGCTGCATAGTATTCCATGGTGTATATGTGCTACATTTTCTTTATCCAGTCTATCATTGGTGGGCATTTGGGTTTGTTCCATGTCTTTTTCGTCTGCGAGTAGTGCCATAAGAAACATACATGTGCATGTTTCCTTATAGCAGAATGATTTATAATCCTCTGGGTGTATACGACATAATGTGATTCCTGGGTCAAATGGTATTTCTGGTTGTAGATCCTTGAGGAATCACCACACTGTCTTCCAAAATGATTGAACTAATTTACATTCCCACCAGCAATATACAGCATTCTTATTTCTTTACAACTTCAATAGCATCTGTTGTTTCCTCACTTTTTAATGGTTGCCATCCTGACTGCTGTGAGGTGATATCTCATTGCGGTTTTAATGTGCATTTCTCTAATGACCAGTGATGCTGGCTTTTTTTATGTATGTTTGTTGGCTGATTAAATGCCGTCTTTTGAGAAGTGTCTGTTCATATGCTTTGCCCACTTTTTGATGGGGTTTGTCTGTTTTTTATTTTCTTGTAATTTTTTTTAAGTTTCTTGTAGATTTTGGATATTAGATCTTTGTCAGATGGATAGGTTGAAAAAATGTTCTCACATTCTGTATGTCACCTGCTCACTCTGACAATATTTTCCTTTGCTGTGGAGAAGCTCTTTAATTTAAGTAGGTCCCATTTGTCAATTTTGGATTCTGTTGCCATTGTTTTTGGTGTTTTTGTCATGAGGCCTTCGTCCATACCTATATCCTGAATGGTATCGTTTAGGTTTTCTTCTAGGGCTTTATGGTTTTAGATTTAAGGTTTAAGATTTTTTTAAAATTATACTTTAAGTTTTAGGGTACATGTGCACAATGTGCAGGTTAGTTACATATGTATACATGTGCCATGCTGCTGTGCTGCACCCACTAACTCGTCATTTAGCATTAGGTATATCTCCTAATGCTATCCCTTCCCCCTACCCTACCCCACAACTGTCCCCAGAGTGTGATGTTCCCCTTCCTGTGTCCATGTGTTCTCATTGTTCAATTCCCATCTATGAGTAAGAACATGCGGTGTTTGGTTTTTTGTCCTTGCGATAGTTGACTGAGAATGATGATTTCCAATTTCATCCATGTCCCTACAAAGGACATGAACTCATCCTTTTTTATGGCTGCATAGTATTCCATGGTGTATATGTGCCACATTTTCTTAATTCAGTCTATCATTGTTGGACATTTGGGTTGGTTCCAAGTCTTTGCTATTATGAATAGTGCCACAATAAACATACGTGTGCATGTGTCTTTATAGAAGCATGATTTATAGTCCTTTGGGTATATACCCAGTAATGGGATGGCTGGGTCAAATGGTATTTCTAGTTCTAGATCCCTGAGGAATCGCCACACGGACTTCCACAATGGTTGAACTAGTTTACAGTCCCACCAACAGTGTAAAAGTGTTCCTATTTCTCCACATCCTCTCCAGCACCTGTTGTTTCCTGACTTTTTAATGATTGCCATTCTAACTGGTTTTGATTTGCCACTCATTGTGGTTTTGATTTGCATTTCTCTGATGGCCAGTGATGGTGAGCATTTTTTCATGTGTCTTTTGGCTGCATAAATGACTTCTTTTGAGAAGTGTCTGTTCATATCCTTTGTCCACTTTTTGATGGGGTTGTTTGTTTTTTTCTTGTAAATTTGTTGGAGTTCATTGGAGATTCTGGATATTAGCCCTCTGTCAGATGAGTAAGTTGTGAAAATTTTCTCCCATTTTGTAGGTTGCCTGTTCACTCTGATGGTAGTTTCTTTTGCTGTGCAGAAGCTCTTTAGTTTAATTAGATCCCCTTTGTCAATTTTGGCTTTTGTTGCTATTGCTTTTGGTGTTTTAGACATGAAGTCTTTGCCCATGCCTATGTCCTGAATGGTAACGCCTAGGTTTTCTTCTAGGGTTTTTATGGTTTTAGTTCTAATGTTTAAGTCTTTAATCCATCTTGAATTAATTTTTGTATAAGGTGTAAGGAAGGGATCCAGTTTCAGCTTTCTCCATATGGCTAGCCAGTTCTCCCAGCACCATTTATTAAATAGGGAATCCTTTCCCCATTGCTTGTTTTTCTCAGGTTTGTCAAAGATCAGATAGTTGTAGATATGCGACATTATTTCTGAGGGCTCTGTTCTGTCCCATTGATCTATGTCTCTGTTTTGGTAGCAGTACCATGCTGTTTTGGTTACTGTAGCATTGTAGTATAGTTTGAAGTCAGGTAGCGTGATGCCTCCAGCTTTGTTCTTTTGGCTTAACATTGACTTGGCGATGAGGGCTCTTTTTTGGTTCCATATGAACTTTAAAGTAGTTTTTTCGAATTGTGTGAAGAAAGTCATTGGTAGCTTGATGGGGATGGCATTGCATCTATAAATTACCTTGGGTAGTATGGCCAATTTCACGATATTGATTCTTCCTACCCATGAGCATGGAATGTTCTTCCATTTGTTTGTATCCTCTTTTAATTTCATTAAGCAGTGGTTAGTAGTTCTCCTTGAAGACGTCCTTCATGTCCCTTTTAAGTTGGATTCCTAATTATTTTATTCTCTTTGAAGCAATTGTGAATGGGAGTTCACTCATGATTTGGCTCTCTGTTTGTCTGTTATTGGTGTATAAGAATGCTTGTGATTTTTGTGCACTGATTTTGTATCCTGAGACTTTGCTGAAGTTGCTTATCAGCTTAAGGAGATTTTAGGCTGAGACAATGGGGTTTTCTAGATATACAATCATGTCATCTGCAAACAGGGACAATTTGACTTCCTCTTTTCCTAATTGAATACAATTTATTTCCTTCTCCTGCCTAATTGCCATGGCCACAACTTCCAACACTATGTTGAATAGGAGTGGTGAGAGAGGGCATCCCTGTCTCATGCCAGTTTTCAAAGGGAATGCTTCCAGTTTTTGCCCATTCAGTATGATATTGGCTGTGGGTTTGTCATAGATAGCTCTTATCATTTTGAGATATGTCCCATCAATACCTAATTTATTGAGAGTTTTTAGCATGAAGTGTTGTTGAATTTTGTCAAAGGGCTTTTCTGCATCTATTGAGATAATCATATGGTTTTTGTCTTTGGTTCTGTGTATATGCTGGATTACATTTATTGATTTGTGTATATTGAACCAGCCTTGCATCCCAGGGATGAAGCCCACTTGATCATGGTGGATAAGCTTTTTGATGTGCTGCTGGATTCGGTTTGCTAATATTTTATTGAGGATTTTCGCATCAATATTCATCAAGGATAATGGTCTAAAATTCTCTTTTCCGGTTGTGTCTTTGCCCGGCTTTGGTATCAGGATGATGCTGGCCTCATAAAATGAGTTAGGGAGGATTCCCTCTTTTTCTATTGATTGAAATAGTTTCAGAAGGAATGGTACCAGTTCCTCCTTGTACCTCTGGTAGTATTCAGCTGTGAATCCTTCTGGTCCTGGACTCTTTTTGGTTGGTAAGCTATTGATTATTGCCACAATTTCAGATCCTGTTATTGGTCTATTCAGAGATTCAACTTCTTCCTGGTTTAGTCTTGGGAGAGTGCATGTGTCAAGGAATTTACCCATTTCTTCTAGATTTTCTAGTTTATTTGCATAGAGGTGTTTGTAGTATTCTGTGATGGTAGTTTGTATTTCTGTGGGATTGGTGGTGATTCATCTTGCATTAATTTTTGTATGAGGTATAGGAAAGGGATCCAGTTTCAGCTTTCTGCATATAGCTATCCAGTTTTCCCAGTACCAGGGAATCCTTCCCCCATTGCTTGCTTTTTTTAGGCCTGTCGAAGATCAGATCATTGTAGATATGTGAATTACTTTAAGCAGTATGGTCATTTTCACGATATTGATTCTTCTTGTCCATGAACATAAATTTTTTTCCATATTTTTGTGTCCTCTGTTATTTCCTTGAGCAGTGGTTTGTAGCTCTCCATAAAGAAGTCCTTCACATGCTTTGTAAGTTGCGTTTCTAGTAATTTTATTTTCTTTAGAGCAATTGTGAATTTGAGTTTGCTCATGATTTGGCTCTCGTGTGTCTATTATTGGTTTATAGAAATGCTTGTGATTTTTGCACATTGATTTTTTAGCCTGACATTGCTGGTGTTCTTTACAAGCTTAAGAAACTTATAAAATAGACAAGTTAAGGAGTATTGGAGCTGAGAAAACGGGATATTATAAATTTACAGCTGTGTCATCTGCAAACAGGGATAATTTGATTTCTTTTATTTTTATTTGAATACCCTTTATTTCTTTCTCTTGCCTGATTGTCCTGGCCAGAACCTTCAATATTATGTTTAATAGGAGTGGTGAGAAAGGCCATGCTTGTCTGGTGCCTTTGTTTTATGTTTTCAAAGGGAATGTTTCCAGGTTTTGCCCATTCGGTATAATATTGCCTATGGGTTTGTCACAAACAGCTCTCATTAGTTTCTGATACATTCCATCAATACCCAGTTTATTGAGTGTTTTTAGCAAAAAGTGATGTTGAATTTTATCAAAGGCCTTTTCTGCATCTATAGAGATAATTATGTGTTTTTTGTCATCAGTTCTCTTTATGTGCTGGATTATGTTTATTGATTTGCATATGTTGAAACCAGACTAGCCATCTAAGGATGGAGCTGACTTTATTTTGATAGATAAGCTTTTTGATGTGTTGCTGGATTCAGTTTGCCAGTATTTTATAGTGGATATTCACTTCAATGTTCATCAGGGATATGGGTCTGAAATTTCCTTTTTTTGTTGCATCTCTGACAGGCTTTGGTAGTAGGATGATGCTGGCCTCATAAAATGAGTTCAGGAGGAGTCCCTCTTTTTCTACTGTTTGGAATAGTTTCAGAAGGAAATGGCACCAGCTTTTCTTTGTATGTCTGGTCGAAGCCAGCTGTGAATCTCTCTGGTCTGATGATTTTTTGTTTGGTAGGCTATTAATTACTGCCTCAATTTTGGAATGTGTTAGTCTCTTCAGGGATTCTACTTTTTTTCTGATTTAGTCTTCGAATGGTGTATGTGTCCAGGAATTAATTTATTTCTTCTAGATTTTTTAGTTTATTTGAGGTGTTTACAGTATTCTCTTATGGTAGTTTGTGTGTCTAGAGATCAGTGGTTACATCCCCATGGTCATTTTTTTACTGTGTCTAATTGATTCTTCTCTCTTTTTTCTTTATTAGTCTGGCTAGCAGTCTATCTATTTTGTTAATCTTTATAGCAACAACAAAAATGCTCTTGGACTCATGGATTTTTGGAAGGATTTTCCTGTTTCTATCACCTTCAGTTACGCTCTGAACTCAGTTATTTCTTTTTTCTGTCAGGTTTTGAATTTGTTTGTACTTGCTTCTCTAATTCTTTTCCTTTCTTTCTTTTTTTTTTCTTTTTTTTTTTTTTTTAAGGTGTCTCATCCTGTCACCCACACTGGAGTAGAGTGGTGCCACCTCAGCTTACTGTGACTTTTATCTTTTGGGTTCAAGAGATTATCCCACTTCACCCTCCCGAGTATCTGGGATTAAAATTGTGTGCCATTTTGACAGGCTACTTTTTTGTATTTTCTGTAGAGATGGAGATTCGTCATGTTGGTTGGCCAGGCTGGTCTTGGAGTCATGAACTCAGGCTACCTGCCTGGCTCAACTTCCCAAGTGCTGAAATAACAGGCATGAGCTACCATGCCCATCCCTCTAGTTCTTTTCATTCTGATTTTAGGGTGTTGATTTAAATCTGTCCCACTTTCTGACGTGGGCATTTAGTGCTATTAATTTCCCTCTTAACACTGCTTTAGCTGTGTCCCGGAGATTCTGGTAGGTTGTGTCTTTGTTCTCATTGGTTTCAAACAACTTCTTTCTTTCTTTCTTAATGTTGTTATTTACCCAGTGGTCATTCAAGAGCAGGTTTTACAGTTTCCATGTAGTTGTGCAGTTCTGAATGAGTTTCTCAATCCTGAGCTCTAATTTTATTCCACCCTGGTTTGAGAGATGGTTTGTTTTGATTTCTGTTCTTTTGCGTTTGATGAGAAGTGTTTTACCTCCAATTATGTTCTCTATTTTAGAATAAGTGCTATATGGTGCTGAGAATAATGTATATTATGTTGATTTGGGGTGGAGAGTTCTGTAGATATCTATTAGCTCTGCTTGATCAAGAGCTGAGTTCAAGTCCAGAGTATTCGTGTTAATATTCTGTCTCATTTATCCGTGTAATATTGATAGTGGGGTGTTAAAATCTCCCACTATTATTGTGTGGGAGTCTAGGCTGTGTAAGTCTCTAAGAACTTGCTTTATAAATCTGGGTGCTCCTGTACTAGGTTCATATATATTTAGGATCATTATCTGTTTACCATTATGCAACTACTTTCTTTGTCTTTTTTGATCTATGTTGGTTTACAGTTTGTCTTAGGAGAGACTAGAATTACAATCCCTGCTTTTTTTTTTTTTTTTTTTACTTTCCATTTGTTTGGAAAATATTCCTCCATCCTTTTAGTTTGAGCCTATATGTGTCTTCACTCATGAGATGGGTCTCCTGAATATAGCATAACAAAGTGTCTTTACTCTTCATCCAATTTGCCAGTCTGTGTACTTTAATTGGCAAACTTAGTTCATTTACATTGAAGGTTAATATTGTTATGTGTCAATTTGATCCTGGCATAGCAATGCTAGCTGGTCATTTTGCATACTAGTTGAACCACTTTTTTCATAGTGTTGTTGGTCTTTATATTTTGATATTTTTTTCAGTGGTGAGTACAGGTTTTTTCTTTCCATATTTAGTGTTTTCTTCAGGAGCTCTTCTAAGGCAGGCATGGTGGTGACGAAAACCATCTACATTTGATTGTCTGTAACAATTATATTTTTCTTTTACTTATGAAGATTTGTTTGCCTGAATATAAAATTCTAGGTTGAATTTTTTTTTTCTTTAAGGATGATGAATATTGGCCCCTACTCTCTTCTGGCTTGTAAGGTTTCTGCAGGGAGAGCCACTGTTATTCTGATGGGCTTCCTTTTGTAGGTAACCCTGACCTTTCTCTCTGGCTGTCCTTAAAGTTTTTTCTCTTTGTTCAACCTTGGAGAATCTGACAGATATAGGTCTTGATGTTGCTCTTCTCGAGGAGTGTCTTAGTGGTGTTATCTGTATTTCCTGAAACTGAATGTTGGCCTGTCTTGCTGGGTTGTGGAAGTTCTACTGGATAATGCCTTGAAGTGTGTTTTCAAACTCGGTTCCATTTTCCCCATCACTTACAGGTACACCAATCAATTGTAGGTTTGGCCTTTTGACATGGTCCCATATTTCTTGGAGGCTAGTTTGTTCCTTTTTATTCATTTTTCTCTAATCTTGTCTTCACACTTTATTTCATTAAGTTGATCTTCCTTCTCTAATATCCTTTCTTCATCTTCATCGATTCAGCTACTGATACCTGTTTTTGCTTCACAATGTTTCTTGCACTGTGTTTTTCATCTCCATGAGGTCATACATGTTCTCCTCTAAACTGGTTATTTTTGTTAGCAGTTCCTGTAACGACTTATCAAGGTTCTTAGCTTCCTTGAATTGGGTTAGAACATACTCCTTTAGCTCAGAGAATTTTGTTATTACTGACCTTCTCAACTTTACTTCTGTCAATTCATCAACCTCATTCTCCATCCACTTTTGTGCGCTTGCTGCAGAGTGCTTGGAATCACTTGGGGGAGAAGAGGCATTCTAGTATTTTTGAATTTTTAGCACTTTTGTGCTGGATATTCCTCATTTTTTGCGGATTTATCTACCTGGGATCTTTGATGCTGATGGTCTTTGGATTGGGTTTTTGTGTGTATGTACTTTTTGTTGATGTTGATGTGACTGATTTCTGTTTGTTACTTTTTCTTCTAACAGTCAGGCATCTCTTCTGCAAGTCTGCTAGAGTTTGCGGGCGATATACTTTAGATGCTGTTTGCCTGGGTGTCATTATCTGAAGTTGCAGAACAACAATAATTGGAAGATTTGTTCCCGAATTGTACCTGACTGGTGCCAGCCAGAGCTCTCCTGTAGAAGTATCTGTTGAGCCCTGCTGGGAGGTGTCTCCTAGTCAGGAGACACATGAGTCAGGGGCACATTTGAAAAGGCAGTCTGTCCCTGAGCAGAGCTTGAGCACGCTTCTGGGAGATACCCTGCTCTCTTCAGAGCAGGCAGGCAAGAATGTTTAAGTCTGCTGAAGTTGCACTCACAGCCATCCCCTTTCTCACAGGTTCTGTCCCAGGGAGATGGGAGTTTTACATATAAGCCCCTGACTGGAGCTGCTGCCTTTCTTTCAGACATGCCCTTCTTAGTGAGGAGGAATCTAGAGAGCCAATCTGGCCACATCTGCTTTGCTTGCTTCTGTGAGTTCCATGTAGGCCAAACTTCCTGGCAGCTTTCTTAACACTGTGAGGGGAAATCCTTATACTCAAGTCTCAGTAATGGTGATCAATCGCCTCGCCACCAAGCTTGATCATTCCAGGTTGACTTCAGACTTCTAGGTGGATAGTGAGAATTTGAAGCCAGTGGATCTCTGCTTGTCGTGCTGCATGGGAGTGGGACCTGATGAGTGAGACCACTTGGTTACCTGGCTTTAGCCCCCTTTGCAGGGGTGTGAATGGTTCTTTGTCACTGGGGTTCCAGGTGCCACTGCGGTACAAATTTTTTTTTTTTTTGCAGCTATCTCAGCCTCTGCCCAAGCAGGCACCCAATTTTGTGCTTGAAACCTAAGCCTGTGGTTGCATAGGCACACTAGGGAATCTCCTGGTCTGTGAGTTGCAAAACCTGTGAGAAATGTGCAGAATGTGGGCTTGATAGCACAGCCCCTGATGGCTTTCCTTGGCTGGGGAGGAAATCCCCAGCCCCTCACACTTCCTTGGTGAGGCAACACTCACCGTGTATCTGCTGCCATTTGCGGGCTGCACTCAATGTCTAACCAGTCCCAGTGAGATGAACTGGGTACCTTAGGTGGAAATGCAGAAATTACTGGTCTTTTGTTGGTCTCTCTGGGAGCTGCCAACAAGAACTGTTCCTTTTCAACCATCTTGGCAGATGCCCACTGGCTTTTATTCTTATTTAAAGTGTGCACTCTTGAAATTACCAGAAGTTTCACTTGTATTTTTTAAAAGCAAAAAGGAAAAGAACAGGGAGAATTATTTTAATAAATTAGTCTCTGTCTTCAAATGTCAATCAAAATCAGTGCCATTTTGTGAAAGGTGAAGGAAAAACTAATAGACCAAAAACATGTGATTTCACACTTTGGCTCACTTTGAAAAAGCAGATTTAAGAAGGAAAACCTGAGAGTTCTATTCTGTATCAAGTATTTAGCATTGCAAAGTATGTACTGAAATTGAAATCAATGTTTTTTTTCAGTTCCCAAAGAAATAATTTGTACTGTAGAAATTCATGTTGCTGCTTTGACATCTGTGGGTGTTCAGTTAGGATGGTGGGGAAAATTACCGGATGCAAACCTGACTGAGGGGTTGGCATCAGCTCCAGTGATAAACTTGGATGAAGGCAGCCTTTTCCCTTTAGTTAAATATATTAGAGTAGAAACAAAGGAATGTGGGGTGTTTATGCAACTAGCTTGCTTAGTCATGAGGTCCTAAGACTATCCTTTGACTTTCCATGGGTGCTTAGTTGCTTTCTAATCAGAAGTCCACACTGACAATTACCCTTTAGTGGTGTAGACTCAAGCTTTTGTCAATTAGTCGTTACTGAATAAATGCAAGTCTCACTAGCTGGTCAGGGCCACAGTCAAAACTGTTTACAACACTCTGCCTGGAGTCTGTAAGCAGCCCAGATGCTCAGCTGGACTGGCAAAGCAGAGTATCTGTGTTTCAGAGTACTTTATTCCCCCATTATTGAGTCAGGGTCTGTGGGACAGACCCCTGCAGACACCTGTAAAGGAGTCACTTTGTTGAATGAGATCTCTACATAGCGAAGTATCACACTAATTCAGCACATTGTCTTATTAGCTACAGCTTACTAACTCATTGTAGAAATCATGAATTAAAAAACAGGATAAATGCCACAATATGTACTAGCATATGCTTTTTAAAAAATTTTTACTAAGTAGGGCTCAGAGTACAATCAATTTTCTGTGGCAAACACATGCATGCTTCTTTTGGAAGCAATTGTGGAATAATGAGAAAACAATAATAACAAAAAGCGCCAGTCTGAAGATGTCATGTACTGTATGATTGCATTTCTATGACATTATAGAAAAGTCTACAGAGAAGGTAAACAGACCTGTGATGTACAGTGGTTTGTAGGGGGCAGGGCATGAGTTGAAAAGGGGAATAGGATGTTGGAAAGAGGTACAAATGGGCCAGTTAGAATTAGCCTCCCTCTGGTTGGTGAGATTGTGCTATGTGTTTGGAAGAGCCAGTAGTGTGTAGTACCAGCATGAATAAAAAGGCTCCTACTCTGCCAGGCGTGGTGGATCATGTGTGTAATCCCAGCACTTTGGGAGACTGAGGTGTGTGGATCATGAGGTTAGGAGATAGACACCATCCTGGTTAACATGATGGAGCCCCATCTCTACTAAAAAATACAAAAAGTTAAGCCAGGCATGGTGGTGGGTGACTGTAGTTCCAGTTACTCAGGAGGCTGAGGCAGGAGAATGGCATGAACCCATGAGGTGGAATTTGCAGTGAGCGGAGACTGCGCCACTGCACTCCCGGCTGGGTGACAGAGTGAGACTCTGTCTCAAAAAAAAAAAAAAAAGACTGCTACTCACTCTAGAAGAGAATGCTCTTCTTTCACTACACATTGAACTATTTCAGGACCAATTCTTAGGAAGCCTTTCTTGTATGGGGTAAAGAATCATAAAATAAAATTCACCAATCTAAACATTTGTAGGTGTATAAGTAAGTGGCATTAAGTATGTTTGTGTTATTGTGCAACCACCACCACCATTTCACATTCTCACCAGCAATGCACAAGGGTTCCATTTGCTCCACATACTCTCTAACTCTCCTTTTTTCCAAAAAAAAAAAAAAAAAAAAAAAGGCATTCTAGTGGGTATAAAGTGCTAATCTCATTGTGGTTTAGATATTTGTTTACCTAATGGCTAATGTTGTGGAACGTATTTTTATGTGCTTATTGGCATTGAATTTGACAATGGTTTCCTGGGTATGACAGAGAATGCACAGAAAACAAAAGAAAAAATAGATAAATTAAACTTCATTAAAACTAAAATATTTCATGCTTCAAAGGACACTATCAGGATAGTCAATAGAAAACCAACAGCATAGGACAAAATATTTGCAAGCCATATATAAGAATAAGGTCTACTATCCAGGATATAGAAAGAATTCTTACAACTCAAGAACAAAAAGACAAACAATTCAATTAAAAAAATAAATAGAGAAATTGAAAATACTTTTCTCCAAAGATACACAAAAAAACACATAAAAATTAGCTCAACATCACTCACCTCAGGGAAATGCAAATCAAAGCCACAATAAGATAGCACTTCACACTCATTATAATTATTACTATTTAAAAACCATAAACTAAAAAGTGTTGACATGGAAATGGAGAAACACAAAGGTAAAATCGTTCCTCTGCCTTGGAAAATAGTTTGGTATTTCTGCAAAAAGTTAAACATAGAATTATCATAGAAACCAGCAAATCCACTCCCAGGTACATTCACAAAACAACGTAAAGCAGGTATTAAAAAAAGTGTGCACATATATTGATAGCAGAATTATTCACAATAACTAAAACATGGAAAAAAAACAAATGTCCATCAACAAATAATAGAGAAAGAAAGCAGATTGCTAATTGTCAGGAGTCAGAAAGAGGACAGAAAGAGGACAGATTGGAAGTAGCTCCTTAATAGGTAGGGGATTTCCTTTTGGGATGATGAAAATAATTTGGAATTAAGAAGTGGTAGAACATGCACATTCCTGTGTCACTGAATTATACATTAAAAAACAGTTAACATTATTATGGGAATTATACCTCAATAAAAAAACAATCCTATCTCCAGTATTCCATCAGCGGGCTGAAGTCTCTTTCCATGGTGACTCCTTAGCCGGGGTTCAAGTCCCTTCACAGTCCAGGACTGCTTGGGGCCTGGGCAGAAACATTCTGGACACATACTTCAGCCACCATGTCCACAAGCTCCTAGATCTGTTACTGGTGGAAAATATCTGATTTACTGGCAGCAAATCCATCTGCGTCTTTAGCAATGTCTGTTCTTGCCTCCTCAGGTGAAAGAATTCTACTGATGGGCATAAAGAAGGAAAAAAAAAACCTGAGACAAGTTTCACAGCAGGAGTGGACATTTACTAAAAAGCTTTAGAGCAGGAAAGAATGAAAAGTGCACTGGGAAGCGATACAAATGGGTGACTTGAAGAAGAAGTGTGGCCATTTCCCTTCATTCTGGGACTTAATAGGCTGGCCTAACTTGAGCATCTGGTGCACCTTTTTCCATGATTCTTTCCTAAGCATCGGCTGCCAACAGGCACAGTGCCCTCCTTACCCTTGGGAAGTGAACATAGGCAGTGTGTTTGAGCATGTATATGCATGCCCATCTGAAGCTTCCTCCCTTTTTTTGGTGGAGTGATCCCAGAAAGTCATGCTGTGCCATTGTGTCTCTTAATGTGCATGCCTCAGTTCACTCACCCAGTATCTGAAATTTTATTGGAAGCCCTTGTTCCTCCTCCCTGGAGTGTGAGTTTAATTAACACTTTAATATTACCAGCTGTGTATCAGTAGGAACTTGTCTATCCCTGGCTCCCCTGCCAAATTATTATTTTTAGAGAAGCAATGTGATAACTGTCCAACCATTACCCAATGGCCTGACATTCCTGGCAGGTGGATGGCGAGAACCCTCTTCTGCCCCACCCATGCATGTTTAACTTCCTGTAACAGACCCATTGGCCATTTCCAGCTCCAGGTCACTTTTTCTCTGCTGCCTTTCCAGACTCCCAGTGATCAGTGATGCCTCCTCAGGGTTGTTCTGTATCTTGCTCAGGGTATCTTGTTCAGATCTGTATCTTGCTCAAGAACACTTCCTCAGGGTTCTTCTGTATCTTGCTCAATTGTAATCCAGACCTTAGCACATAATACCCATGGGTTGTTCCATTTCAATAAAGGAAAATTAACATTTTCTGAGCACCACCATGTGCAGGTGTCTTGCTCAGGTGAACTCACAGCAACGCTGCAAGGTATGAGTAGTCCCACATGTAGAGGAAAAGGCCGGGATCAGGTGATTGAGTGACTGACTTTCAATCACACAGCTTCCAAGTAACTTCAAGATTATTGATTTCATTTTTTAAATAATTTGTATGTCTTTACTGGTATTTTTAATTTTGAATCACTGTTCTCCTGGGTTCCCTTAGGTCTTTGAGAATAGTAAAATGAAGTAAATTGAAATATTGGATATTATTGAGCGTATTTGGATAACAAATTCTTAACCTCCACTATTCCTTAGTTTGTGGGTTATTTACTTGTTTAGCAACCCTCCAGAGCTATTTTTGTGGTCTGTGTTATTTGTGTTGTATATCCACTTAACCTGTGTTCTGTCACCCTTTTGATCATCTACTGTTCCTGACATATTTTTAAAAAACAATCCAAGAGAAAAAAGGAAAAGAAAGAAAAGAAAAACTGCCCAGACTTTGTATATGGACTCTTTGAGGAACTCTAGTGTTTAGCCCAAAGTCAGGGAAAAGTGAAAAGCTTTGGGGTCTTCTCCATGCATGCATCCAAAAATGGGCATGCTTACATCCTTCTAAATATACCAATAGGAGTCTGAGTGTCGTGGTTCATATATGTAATCCCACCAATTTGGAAGGCTTAGGAGAACAAATCACTTGAGCCAGAAGTACGAGACCAGCCTTGACAACATGGTAAGATCTCTTCTGTTTAAAAAAATACAAAAATAAGCTGTTTCTGGTGGCCCATAATCTGAGATGCTGAGGGGGGAGGATAGGTGGAGTCCAGAGAGGTGAGATGCTCAGGAGGCTAACGTAGGAAGATCATTTGAACCCAAAGAAGTTGAAGCTGCAGTGGATCATGATCATGCCACAGGACTCCAACGTGGGCCACAGGGCAAGTTCTGTCCCTATTTAAAACCTAATCCAAAACAAACAACAACAAACTGTGAGAGTTTTTTGAAGCTGATTTTCCACATCAATTTTATTCCCAGACTCTTCCTTGCTGGCATTTTGTTTGTGTACTGCTTGACCTGACTCTTTTTCCTTGCTACAAGTGGCTCTGACCAGTATATTTCCTTTCCATAAATGCCTCCTGGGAGTCACCTTCTGCCCACAAGAAAGCTCTGAGGTGGGCTAAAGAAAAGCCTATGAGCTAATAATCTCCAAGGGAACCTCAGACATTTTAAATCACACAACCACAATTCTTTGAGATAAGCTCTCTATTTTCCCCATATGCATCAAAAAGCTATATCTAGAATTTAATCTTCTTCACAGTTGCCATGAAGCCATGGAGTAGGTGATGATGGGAAGTTAAAATGCCACATACTCTCTTGCCCAAACTCAGAGGTCAGGTCTTTCTTCATTAAACAATCCCCTGAGTTATGTTATTAGATTCCAGAGCTCCAAAAATCAAGTCTGAGGTCTTCTTCTCTTCCTTATATCTCTTCACTTTTAACCCAATGAACTCTCATGACAGCATAAAATAGAAACTTGATTAAATTTACCTCTCTTTTTAATGTTCAGAGAGGTTTTTTTGAGATGGAGTCTCACTCTCTCATACAGGCTAGAGTGCAGTGGTCCAATCTCGGTTCCCAGCAGCCTCTGCCTTCCAGGTTCAAGGGATTCTCTTGTCTCAGCTTCCTGAGTAGCTGGGATTACAGACATGCACCCCTGTGCCTGGCTAATGTTCTAATTTTTAGTAGAGAGGGGGTTTCACCATTTTGGCCAGGCTAGTCTCAAATTCTTGACCTGAAGTCATCCACCTGCCTCAGCCTCCTAAAGTGCTGGGGTTACAAGCATGAGCCATCATGTCCAGACTGTTCTGTTAGATTATATTTCAGGCTGCTTCCATCATTATCATGACAGCTATTCTGTCTTTCATATAATATGAAATAGTTAAGAAATATACGTTTTTGTTAGTAATTTTAATAGATATAAATTTATTATTTTCCAAATTATTAAGAGTTCAGTTAATTCATTTCACCACAGTATGGTAGTTGTTACAAAAAATTAAGTTCCATCTTGGGCCAGTTTAATCTCACAGTCTCTAACTCAACTATTTGAGTGTAAAAATTGACTCAATAATTAGACTATGTAATGTACAGCTCATTTATTATTATTGCATTAGTGGTATTTTATATAATTAAATGTAAAGGTGATATTTTAGGACATTATCATATTCATCTTGCAGAATTATACCCTCCTAAGAAGACAGAGTTACACTGGGTAGTTGTAGGCATTTCGCTACAGAGTTCAAAGCACACTCCTCAGATTTCACTGGGAAATGAAAAGTGAAATGTTATGATGGTTCTGGATAATATGGCCCTAACCAGTAAGGAGATGGCTTGTGTCTTCTGTGATAAAAAGGACAATAAATAATGAATTACTTGAGATTTCCCCACATGTTTGTTTCCTGCATTGTTTGAGTTTTAAATAATAAAAAGTCCAAATAATAACTGTCATAATAAATTTAAGTAATAAAAACATTTCAATAAATTTAAATATAAAATATTTATATTTGTTAGATGAATTAAATGGTCAGTGTACATTTCTCTATTCATGTAGCTTCAACAGGCTCTCAAGTACAGGGAAGAATATGCCAAGTTCCCACCTCTAAATGTCTTATAGCTAGGATGGATAGAAATGGAAGGAGTGAATAAAAAATTAACATAAGCTTATCTGCAACTCAACTGAAATCTTGTTTCATAAATAATCTATAGATGTGGTATTGAAACATTTAATACTGAAATTACAAAGTTGTATTTTTTACTATAATATTAAACACTTACAGAGAAGTTATTACATCTCAGAATTTTAGCTTAAAATGGTGGATATAATAGTAAATAACATTGAAATAGCTCCTCACTGTACACAATAACAGTTAATAGTGAAGCAGAAAGGAAGAAGAATAGAAAGAAAAAGAAAAGAGATGTGTTTTATTCATCAAAAAGAAGAATAATTCTAGACCCTCAGTGAAAAATCAGTTGAATAGGGTGACACAGAAGCAGGAAATAAATGAAGATGTTGATACTATCATTTAGGGAATGATGAATGATGACCTCAACATTTGTAAGTGGTAGATAATAGAAAAGTTAATGTAGATAAAATATGAAAGAGATGAGGGAAAATAATATATTTGGAATACCTCAGTTTTTATGTTATATAGATGATGTATTTTTAGACAAAATAATTATGGAAGAGAGAGGCATGAAGAAAGTGTAAAGAAGTTCAGAGGAGGTTATCAATTTAGCTATCTTAATCTTGGGGTGCTTGTTAAAAAAGAAAAGCACAACATATAGGAATCCAGAGGTCATAACACTGATTGAATTCCTTAGAACTACAGGTTTAAAACAGAAGAGGCTTTTGTCTCAAAACAACATAAATAAAAAGCCAGGTGTGGTGGTGTGCATCTGTAGTCTCAGCGACTGTGGAGACTAATGCAGGAAGATTTCTTGAGCCCAGGAGTTTGAGGCTGTAGTCAGTCAAGGTCTCACAACTGCTCTCCAGGCTGGGTGAACATTTTCTTAAGGAAAGAAAAGAAAAAAGGAAAGGAAAAGAGAAATGAGAAAGGGAAGGAGGAAGAGGTGTTCTGTGTAGTTACATTAGTGGTCTCACGAACAGACATCTGTGAGATAAAATGAAACAAAGGGCACTTAAAATTAAATAGAGAAATCAGAGGAAAGTTGAATCATATAATCCAAAGCAAAATAGTATTTCAGGAATGAGGGTGTGAATCAGTTGTGTAGATACACATGACTGCTTGAGTAATATGCAACAGACAAGTGAAATATGGGATTTAGTGACAAGTATAAGATATGATTCTGAAAAACAGGGTAAATGCCCGAAGAAAGGAGGGTTAAGAGAAATAAAATTACACCTTGTCATGGCAAACTCTTTCCATGAGTCTTTCTATCATGGAAAATAAACAAATGAGTTGACGGTGCCATATCAAGGACTAAGACAAGCAGCATGTTGATCTAGTAAAGAAAATGATCAAGCCTGGTTTGGTGGCTCACACCTGTACTTCCAGTACTTTGGGAAGCTAAGGTGGCGGGTCACTTGAGGTTTGTTCGAGACCAGCCTTGGCAACAGAGTGAAACCCCATCACAATTCAAAATTCAAAATTTAGCCAAGCATTGGTAGTACATGCCTCTAACATCAGATACTCAGGATGCTGAGGCAGGAGAATCACCTGAATCTGGAAGGCTATGGTTGCAGTGAGCTGAGATTGTGCCAGAGACTCCGTCTCAAAAAAAATTAAACTAAAATAAAATAAAAAGTAAAGAAAATGATCCTGTAGGTAGAGTGAAGAAGTAATGGTACAGAGAGATAACAAATAATAAGTAAATCAGTGTTTTAAGAAGCTCTGAAATCCAAAGCACAGGTGAAGAGAGTCATAGATAGGAGCAGAAAAATAATACACACATCTACAGGAGCTTTGTTTTTGGTGGTGATTTATCATGAAAAAGAAACACAAAAGAAAGTGTCAATAAGAAAGTTGTCTCCACTGGTTGGTAGAAAAATAATGGAGAAAACAACAACAACAAAATAATGTAAATTATATAACACTAAGCTTTAGCGTTCTTCATCCCTTCCCATCATGATTGTTTCCCCAAGAAATAACAGAATCCAAATAGTCAAAACAGAAGAAAACATTAGCTTATATTACTCTCTATGTATATTAAGCCAATTTTATTTTAATTGTAATTTGTTCTTTCAAAATTTTTATTTTAAATTAACAAATGTAAATATTTATGGGACACAAACTGATTTTTATAATGTATGTATATATTGCAAAAGAATTAAATTGGGCTAGTTACCATATCTATCATCTCACATAGTTGTGATTACTTTCTTGTGGTAGGAATATATAAATTCTACTTTTTAAATAATCTGTTTATCTGAGATAGAATTCAACCTCTGCCTCCCTAGTTCAAGTTTTTCTCTTGCTCAGCCACTCGAGTAGCTAGGATGACATGCGCATGCCACCAAACCTGGCTAATTCTTGTATGTTCAGTAGAGGCAGTGTTTCATCATTTTGGCCAGGATGGTCTCAAACTCCTGGCCTCTGATGATCTTCCCACCATAGGCGTTCAAAGTGCTTGGATTTCAGACATGAGCCAACATGCCTGCCCTTTGTTTTTATTAATCAATTTTGAAGTTGACTTTTATTAACTGTGGTCACCATTCAGTGCAATGGATTTCCAGAATGCCTTCCTTTCTCACTGAAATATTTTACCCTTTGATGAACATCTCCCCTTTCTCTATCCACTCCTATCACCACCATCCACTCCAATCTCTGACTCTTTTCTTCTGTGTTTCTTTAAAGTGTCAGGGCCTTGCTGCATTGCCCAGGCTGGAGTACAGTGGCACAAGTATGGCTCACTGGGTCCTAAAACTTCTGACCCCAAGTGATCCAACCACCTCATCCTCCCAAAATGCTGGAGTTACAGGCATGAGCCACCACATCTGACATATTCACTGTTTGAATGAGTTCAACTTTTTAGAGTTTATATATAATTGTGATCACCCTATACTTGTCTTTCTGTGCCTCTCTTATTACACTGAGCATAATATCTTCTATTTCCATTCACTTGGTCACAAATAAATAACAGGACTTCCTCCTGTTTTTAAGGCTGTATAGTATATCTCATTATATGTATGTGCCACACTTTATCTGTTGATCTGTTGATGAGCACTTGGGTTGTTACTGTATCTTGGCTATTATGAATAACGCTGAGATGAATATAGGACTGCAGATATCTCTTTGATATACTAATTTTATATGCTTTGAGCACATATTTTGAAGTAGAGTAGCTGGATCATGTGGTAATTCTATTTTTAATTTAACTTTATTTTTGAAACCTCAATTCTATGACCCCAAAAGCACAGGCTACAAAAGCACAACAAAAAAACAAATGGATCACATTACATCAAACTAAAATGTTTCTGCACTGCAAAGGGAAAAAGGAAACAAATAACAGATTGAAGAGACAACTGAAACGCTTAGAGAAAATATCTGCAAACCATATATATGATAAACGGTGAATAATAAATACATACAAGGAACTCAAGCCACTTAACAACAACAACAACAAAAATTAAGCCTATGAAATATGTTCAAAGGACCTGAATTTACATTTCTCAAAAGAAGACATACAACTAGCCAACAACTCTAAATTTAATATTGATTAATTGATTGATTTGAGATGGATTCTCACTCTGTGATCCAGGCTGGAGTGCAGTGATATGATCTCAGCTCACTGAATCCTCCACCCACTGGTTTCCAGCAATTCTGCCTCAGCCTCCCTAGTAGCTGGGATTACAGGTATGTGCTACTTCTCCCAGCTAATTTCTGAACAACTGTATATTTAAAGATGCTCACCACCACCATCAGGGAAATGTAAATTAAAACCATCAACGAGACCTCCTTTCACACATGTTGGAATGGCCATTACTGTTAAGATGAAAAACGACAAGTGTTTTTGAGAATGCAGAGCACAGAGAATCCTTGTGCACTATTGGTAGGAATGTAAATATTAATTTAATGTAAATATATTAATATTATATTATTAACCTGATGATTTCTTTTTAATAGAACAGGTTTTGTGCTTTAAGATGCATTAATATGAATTGTTTTCTGTTCGCCAGTTTAATGAGAAAGACTTTAGTTACCTTAAATTAATATAAATAGGAGCATGCTCATAAGACTTCTCTTTCAGGTTCTCCTTAAGTACAGAATGAAAACTATAGGAAGTACTGTTTCTGAAAAGAAAATATTCGCTGATAATGTACATGCTAGATTACAAGCACTTGTTAAATTAAAGGCATACGTTCCAAAAATGTACTAGGTGAAAAATGCATTATGAGTTATTATTTTTTTTTTCTGCTCAGATTTTGGACACAGATGGATTTTTGATTTCGTTTTGTTTAAAAAGTTGTACAATTATATTGAAGAAAATAAAAATTACTAATGCATAGTAACAGGAGAAAAATCAATTTTATTAGAAACTACTTTCAAGACTTGCTGTTTATATTTTTATGAGTATCTTTATAAAGTCATATTCAGCCTCTTTACTCTTTGTTCTGTGAAAGTATATATGGATATTGCATACTTTTTATAGAAAATATCCAACCCTTCTCCATGAATGATAGTAATTCCTCAGCTGCTTATTTTTATTCTTTTAATTGAGTTTTCTCTAGATGTTTACACAATATCACAGTGCTTCTGGATGATTTTCTGTATGTCCTGGCAATACTTTCTCTGATCACCTTGGATGCAGACACTGACAGAAGAAGAGCATAAAGCCAATGGCTAATAGGTAGGTTATGATGAGCTATACGGCAATTAATGAGTCGCAAGACTTCAGTAAAATTTTCCCTCCAAAGAACTGAAATACCAATATTATTATCACATTTTCTAAAACCGGAAAGCTGCAGTGTTGGATTCTATGGCCCACCTCTGTCTCTTGTCAATTATTTTCTCATTTGACAGCTGCAGTTTCACTGATGACCAGCAGAGAAGTTGATGGCAGCATATAGTAGCATGATTAAGATATTATTAAGATAATAAGATCCATACTGTACCCACCATGCTGGAATTATTTTCTGTGTTGCTATGAAAATGAACTCCACTTTTCCAAAACTGCAGCCATGGTGCCAAAACTAATACAAAATATATGATTAATAGAAAGGGTAGGGTCCTCACTTTCAGAGATGCAGGGAAAAATTCCAGAGTCACTACACGTGAGATAATCACCAAGGAATGCCATATCATGACAAAGATGAATTTTATTACCCATAGCTTAATGGCAGCAAAGTCATTGCAGGTGTGGATTGCTAGTATGTTGCAGTGAATGGCCCCATACACAACTGATAAGAGAGAACATGTAATCAGCAATGCTACTAATGGTAAACATGAAAATGTTAGAGAATAATTTTTATTAGTAATGGCCACTTTCTCTTTTAAACTTGCCATGTTAACATATACGCCTTCCAACCCACCTCCTTCAGAAAATAATTTACTTAAAAGAAACAAAAAAAAAGTGCTAACTTTCAATTATCAGGGATTTATTAAATTTATGCATACAAAATATATATTACTTCTGGGAAAAACAAATAATAAGAGAATACACATATACTCATATTTATAAACTTAAATACACATTCTCTCAAAGGAAATAACTGGAACAGATGAAATTGGATAGATACATTCATATCTGATGCTATAAGGTGTAACAGCACATACAAAGAATTCTCAATTAACAAAAAATAAAATTACCTGAATTAGATCTTGAAAATGTAGTTTCTTTTTTGTAGAAAGTTAGAGTGTAAAGTAGGAAATTACAGTGTAAAATAGGAGGCAAATGTAATATAAACTGTGTTTTAGACTATGTTGATAACAGAAAATAGCAAATAAGCTGTGGAGTTAAAGTAAATCCTGGAAGTAGAACTTAACAGATTTTGCCGAGTGATGGAATACAAGGTACTAGAGAAGCAGAAAAACTGTAAGTTTTAGAAATTAAGTGGTATATGTGTACGTGCTTTTGTTTGTGTGTATTTATGTAATTTTATCAGAAAAACTTTTCATAAGCAAATTAATTTAATTTTGACATTGTTCTCCAAATAATTAGACTAGTACGCACAAGAAAGAAAACCAGAATTATAAAGTAGTTGAATAATCAGTTTAAACAATTCTGTACTACATTCAGTTGAAAGAGTAAAAATTCATTTCACATATACAGGCGGATTAAAAAAAAACACTCTTCATACACAACGAAATGAAGCCAGAAAACAAAAAGAGGCCAAATAGTCATCGCTCATCTAAAGTAATTACTCATTTTATAACACCATTTAGAAAATGAATATCAAGAGTCCATTTATTCCTTCAGGAATACCCAAAGAGAAACTCTAAAGCAATAACAGTCTGAACTGCATTTATGAGAAATAAGACTGAATAAAAATAAATGACCTAAAAATTAAATATTAGAAAGTAATTTTAGCTGGGTGTAGTGACTCATACTGTAATCCTAGCACTTTAGGAGGCTGAGGTGAGTAGATCACTTGAGCCCAACAAAACAACAATGACATCAACAACAACAACAACAGCAACAAGAAAACACACAAAAAAATGTTAGCCAGGCATGGAGGCACATGCCTGTAATCTCAACTATTCAGGAGGCAGAGGTGGGAGGATTGCTTGGACAAAGGAAGTAGGCATATAACTTTTTTGCCTTGGGACTTTTATATCCCTTTCCCCTGAGCCCAGCACTTTAGGAGGCTGATACTCAGGGTTAATCTTATAGACCAACCCAGGCAACAGATCAGAAACTATGATCTCAGCAGAACGGACTTCAGTTCCAGTCAATATTCCTATTGATTGACTACAGTAACCTCAGGTACCAAATAAAAGACACAGGGCAGACCATGGAAGCTACAGGCCTTGGGTGCACCCATTGCTGAACTGTGTGCTACAGGTGCAATCTGGCCCTGAGTCAGATTTGCTGGTCACATTACTCCAACCATGAAAGTCTGCTCATTAGTGTTTCCCCTAGTGCTACCAGGGCTGAAGCTGTCTTCGACTTAAAGACTTTAATTTCTTTCTTCTCCTTGCCCTGAATCTCTGGACAGGCTTACCATGGAAGAAAGCTTCCAAACAAAGCCAAACCATCTACATTGAATTAGGCACCTACATCACTGTGCAGACATTGATGCATAGTCACAAGGATTAGGATCGATGAGAGAAAGATGATGGCATCAAGTGGTCAAAATAAGGTGTCAGTGGTGACTGACCCAAAAGAGATGGGCATGGACACATTGCCTGACAAGGAACTCAAAATGGTTATTTTATGACAATGCAGTAGACTTCAGGAAAACACAAAGAATTCTGAAATTTATCAGATAAACTTACCTGAGAGATTAAAATAATGGGAGAAAAAACAAACAGAAATCTTGAAGAATAAAACACCACAAAATAAAAAATGCAATTGACAGCAATGACAACAGAAGTGGTCAAGCAGCAAAACTCAAACATAAGTCAATTCAAAGTATACAGTCAGAGGAGCAAATATAAATAAGATTCATGAGATTAATGGGATAACATCAAAACAGCAAAGGTATCAGACACTGGCATTCAAGAGTGTGGTAGAGCTGGGCATGATGCCTCATGCCTGTATTCCCAGCACTTTGGGAGGCCAAGGCGGGAGGATCAGATGTTGTCAAGAGCCTGAGAGCAGCCTGGCTACATGGTGAAACTGTTTCTCTATTAAAATACCAAAATTAGCCAGGTATATTGTTGGACATCTGTAATCCCAGCTACTCAGAAGGCTGAGTTTGGAGAATCACTCCAACTCAGGAGAATCTCTGGAACCCAGGACTTGGAAGTTGCAGTGAGTCACAATCACACCATCGCACTCCAACCTAAGAGACAAGAGCAAACCTCCATCTCAAAAAAAATGTATAAAAAAGAGTAGAAAGCTTGTTTAGAGAAATAATGAGAAACCTTTCCAAACTTAAATAAAAATATAAATATTCTGCCACAGGAATATCAAAGGTTTCCAATCATATTCAATTTCAATAAAAATATCTGCATGACTTAATATAACCTAACCAGCAAATATCAAAGACAAAGAGAGGATACAGAATTAAGCAGGAGAAAAAAAAGAAAATATTATATCAGGAATACAAGTATATAAGTAATATATGCATATATATAATACAAATGTTAATAGATCCAAAGACAGACAAAAAGTGCAAGATAATAATAGAAAACTTCAGCACCTTACTTTCTGCAAAGAATAGATAATGCAGACTGAATTCAATAAGTAAGCATTGGATTAAAATGCCCTGTAGGGCAAATGCTAAAAACAGCTACTGAACTATCCATCCAAGAGCTATAAAATAAACATTCTTCTCCACTGCATACATGGAAGATCTTCCAGGATACGTCATACATCAGGCAAAAAAAAAATCACATCTTAACAAATTTGAAAAGATCAAAGTCTTATCAAGTATCTTTTCTGAAACCACTAAGTCATAAGTATATCAAAATTAAACAACATAATCCTGAACAACCAATGAGTCAATGAAGACAATAAGGAGAAAACACCGTGTTTCTTGAGTCAAAAATAGAAACACAACACCCCAAAACCTGTGGGATACAATCAAAGCAGTTTTAAGAGGGAAGTTATGGCAATAAATGCCTTCATCTAAAACAAGATATCAAATACACAACTTGATGTTTCAATCAAGGAATTAGAAAAACAAAAAGCTAAACTTAAAAGTAAAAAAGCCCCTAATAAAGAAAATCAGAGCCAAAAAAGAGATACCATAACTGACACCAAGAAACAAATTAATGGAAAGAAATCGAATCAGCTGTAAAAAGTCACCTATTAAGGAAAAGCCCAGGACCTGATGTATTCACTGCTGCATTCTACCTACCACAAAAAGGAAACTACTGCCACTTTTTTTTTAACCTAGTCAAAACAAAAACATAAAAGTAAAAAGGAAGATATGGGAACTGTTCCAACTCATTCCATGGGGATGGCATTAGGCTGATTACTAAACCAGACAAGGATACAAGAAAAAAGAGAAAACTATAGGCTAATATAACTGATAAACATAATGCAAAAATCCTCAACACAATACTGGGAAAATAACTTATAATGCACATTTAGGAAATCATTCACCATGGTGAAGTGAGATTACAGGGATGCAGGAATGGTTTAATACACGAGAATTATTAAATGTCATAGATTACATCAACAAAATAAAGAACAAAATCTACACAGTCATTTCAATATATGAAAAAAAATTAACAAAGTTCAACGTTTGTCACTATAAAATCTCTTAATAAATCATGCGTAGAACAACTGTAACTCAACACCACAAATGACATAGACCCAAATAACCAGATAACACTATATATAATGAACCCTTAGCTAATATCACACTGAATGAGAGTTAAAAGTTGAAAGCTTTGCTGTGAAGATCTGAAAGAAGACCAGGATGTTCACTTTCACTACTTATATTAACATAAAACTGAAAGTCATTAGCCAGGTAAATTAGTCAAGAGAAAGTGAGAAAAGGCACCCAAATTGGAAAGGCAGAAGTAAAATTGACCAAATCTGCTAATGACATAATATGGGAATCCTTAAACATACCACTGAAAAGTAGTTAGAACTAATTCTGAAAGTCAGTGATGTTTCAGCTTACGAAATCAACATATACAATTCCATAGCATTTCCATACACTAATAGCAAAATATATATAAAGAAAAACTTAAGAAAAATTCTCATTTACAATAGCTATGGGGGATAAAAAGGAGTAAATTTAACCAAGGAGGTAAAAAACATCTGCATTCTGAAAACTATGAAACATTAATAAAATGTTAAAATGACATAAATAAATGAAAATATATCTATGTTTCGACATTCATTGATTGGAAAAAGTAACAGGGTTAAAATGTTTATATGATCCAAAGCAGTGCACAGATAGAATGCAATCTCTATCAAAACACCAATCACATTTTTCACAGAAATGGAAAAAATCCTAAATTAATACAAAAGCACACAGACACACGCACAAAAAACCTGAATAGTCAAAGCAATCGTGAAGATGGCAGTGAGGTTGGGGAGTGAACCCACAGAACTGGAGATGTCACAATGCTATAAACCGATACAATAGAATACAGTGAACAAAAATAAATTTACACCTGTATAGCCAACTGATATTCTGCAGAGGTGCCAAGAACACAAAACGAGAAAATGTCAGTCTCTTCAATAAGTGGTGCTGGGAAAACGAGAGGGCTACATGCAAAAGAATATAATTAGAACCCTATCTCTCACCACATACAAAAATTAACTCACATGGATTAAAAAGCCTACTGCAGTGGTGTGCCCCTGTAGTTTCAGCTACTCAGAAGTCTCAGACAGGAGGAGCACCTGAGCCTAGCTGTTCAAAGCTGTAGCATGAAACACTTATACCACTGTACTCCACACTAGGTAATATAGTGAGACCTCTCGTATAAGAATATATTTTTAAAAACATTTAAAAATAAAGATGTAATGAAAACACCAAACTGTCAAACTAGTAGAATAAATCACAAAACACATTTAATGACGTTGGTCTGGCAAGAATATTTTTCGGATAAGACTTCAAAAACACAAGCAAAAAACACACAAACAGAAAAATGAGGTTACATTATACTAGAAAACTTCCATACAGCAAAAATGAAAATAAAATAAAATAAATCACCAGAGTGATAGACTGAGAGAAAATATTTGCAAACTGTACATCAGACAAGGAGTTAATCAAAATATACCAGGAACTAAAAAGGATTCAAAAGAACAAGAGAATAATAACCCGATTAAAAATAAGTATCTTCTGTTTTCAAAAGAATATACACACAGAGCTAACAGGTATGTGTGTGTGTGTGTGCGCGCGCGCATGTCTGTGGCTGTGTGTATATATATGTATATGATTACTCTCTCTCTATATATATATATATACACGTACACACACACACATAAATATGCGTATAGTAATCTTAACATTTCTCATGATCACAGAATTGCAAACTCTACCTTCCAGGTTCAAGCGATTCCACTGCCTCAGCCTCTAAAGTAGCTGGAATTAGAGGCGCATGCCACTCACCCAGCTAGTTTTCTATTTTTAGTAGAGATGGGGTTTCACCATATTAGCTAAGCTGACCTGGAACTGCCAACCTCAGGTGATCTGCCCGACTCAGCCTTTCAAGGTGCTGGGATTAGAGGTGTGAGCCACCATGCTCAGTCTATTGCAAGAAATTTAAGAAATTTATAAAATTTCATAAATTGACCTTGTAAAAAAGAATAAGTTGGCCAGGCACGATGGCACAGACCTGTAATCCCAACCCTTTCGGAGGCCAAGGTGGGTGGATCACGAGGTCAGGAGCTTCATACCAGCTGGACCAGTATAGTGAAACCCCATCTCTACTAAAAACACAAAAATTATCTAGGCATGGTGGTGTGCGCCTGTAGTCCCAGCTACTCGTGAGGCTGAGGCAAGAAAATCCCCTGAACCTGGGAGCTGGAAGCTGTAGGGGGGTGAGATAACACCACTGCACTCCAGCCTGGGTGACAGAGCGAGACTCTGTCTCCAAACAACAAATATAGCAACAAAATGAGGTCTGTTTTTACTACATGGAGATTTGTTAGTTCTGATATTGTCAGGAGTTTTATTTACTGATCTCAGACTGCTGTGCTAGCAAACAGCGAGACTCCATGGGGTAGGACCCTCCGAGCCAGGTGCGGGATATAATCTCCTGGTGCCATTTTTTAAGCCCGTCAGAAAAGTGCAGTATTAGGGTGGGAGTGACCCAATTTTCCAGGTGCCGTCTGTCACTGCTTTCTTTGACTAGGATAGGGACCTCTGACCCCTTGCACTTCTCAAGTGAGGCAATGCCTCACCCTGCTTCAGCTCACACACGGTGTGCTGCACCCACTGTTCTGTGCCCACTGACTGGCACTCCCTACTGAGATGAACCCAGTACCTCAGATGGAAATGCAGAAATCACCCATCTTCTCCATCGCTCACGCTGGGAGCTGTAGACCGGAGCTGTTCCTATTCGGCCATCTTGGCTGCCAGTCCAGTACTTTTCAAAAAGCAACATTAGGAGATAATGTCGGCTGAGCACAGTGACTCAAGTCTGTAATCACAGCACTTTGGGAGGCCGACGTGTGCAGATCACAAGTTCAGGAGTTTGAGACCATCTTGGCCAACATGGTGAAACCCCATCTCTACAAAATACATATATATATATATTTAACCAGTCGTGGTGGCACACCTGTAGTCCCAGCTTCTAGGGAGGCTAAGCCTGAGGAATCACTTGAACACAGGAGGCGGAGGTTGCAGTGAGCCGAGATCTTGTCCCTGCACTCCAGCCTGGATACAGAGCTAGACTCCATCTCAAAAATAAATAAATAAATAAAACAAAAGAGAGAGAAAGATAACATCAATCAGGCACAATATCTAATCTTAAAGATTACCAGAAAAATGAAACAAATGCATAAATAACTTGAGAATACGTGAAATACATTAAAGTTACACAAATTTGCTATGCATTTATATATACATATATGCATATATGTATATGGAATATTGCTTGCACTTTAGGACACATTACATGTTATAACAATTAAAATATGATTCACATTTTATATTTAAAAATATAAACATCATTGATATATCATTATGAAAATGTCTTACCTAAACTGGTGTATGTTACAAACAAGTAAATATATTTCTGTAAATAAAATCCCTATGATCTGAATCTTTTCTTCTAAGGACGTTAAGTACTCCTTTTAGTAACTGATCACTCTGGCTCAAGTTGTTACATTTCTGTGAAAAAGAAGTATTCATTGGTGTAATAGAATCAAGATTACAAAACAGCTTCTATCTGAATTAAAAGAGTCTCGTTCTTATAAAGAGCAAATGTCTCACAAAGAAAATTATTAAATACAATTCCTCTTTGAGAGAGAAAATAAAGAGCTGTGGTAAATTTTATTGTAGATTTTTTATGCTGCTATAATTAAAACAACAACAACAACAACAACACTTCCACAACTTCAACAGAATAATTTAAGACATTTAGTTATTTACATTATCACTAATTTTAATTTTATGTTACAGTTTTTTACTAAAATACTTTTCAATTTAACCAGGAGAAAAGTAAATTAAAAAAAATATAAACTTTAGTGATTTCCTAAATAATTGTGAATATTCAATACACAAAATAATTTAATCTTGTTTTTCAGAGGGCTGAGAAATCACTATTCATTACCATAAAATAATTTTTAAAACTCACAGGTGTTATAATGTGTAAGCATGCATTTGTGTATGGCAGATACATCAAATAGAGTCACATAAATTTGCTGATTTGAATTTGCAGACAACAGAATTTACTTCTAAGTATGTAATTACTCCAAAAAACAAAACAAAACTAACAGCTGTGCAATTACCTGACTAGAAAGTGATAGAGCAGGAGCATTTCATCTTTTTTTTTATTTTATTATTATTATACATTAAGTTTTAGGGTATATGTGCCCAATGTGCAGGTTTGTTACATATGGATCCATGTGCCATGTTGGTGTGCTGCACCCATTAACTTGTCGTTTAGCATTAGGTGTATCTCCTAATGCTATCCCTCCCCCCTCCCACCACCCCACAACAGTCCCCAGAGTGTGATGTTCCCCTTCCTGTGTCCATGTGTTCTCATTGTTCAATTCCCACCCATGAGTGAGAACACGCAATGTTTGGTTTTTTGTCCTTGGCGATAGTTTACTGAGAATGATGCTTTCCAGTTTCATCCATGTCCAGCAGCTTCATCTTGAACAAATACTGCCACATTAACTTCCAGCTCTCTTTTTAACCTCGTGCATTTCAAGGAAATCACTTTTCTACTTACTACAAATAATAAGCACATTCCTTTCCCTTCAGGTGCACTAAGATAGGGAAGCTAGAAGCAGACATGGGGGATATGCCTACAACTCCAGAAAGATGTATGAAAACAGGCACAGAATGCTCTCTGTCAGAAAACCACAACAAAGAGACACAGAGGCAGTCAAAGCCTCTGATAAGCTCTGTGAGGCTGAATCATGAAAAACTCTTAGTCTGTTAACAGAGTGTGGCTCTGACTTAACCTGGCCAGCCCCCTCTCTCACACTGACTAAAAATAAACCTGTCCCTGTTGTCTGTCAAGCCACCCTTCAGGTTTCTCTCCTTTCTTTAATCCTTACAGTGGTTGCTGAAACCCTGGACCGGTATTGGTGGCAGAGGCTCCCTTACATCCCAGGAAGCTGTGGGCAATGGCAGCTTATCCTAAGTTAACTCCTGGGTCCTGAGAGTCTCTGGCCACCTGCCCCATCTTTTCTCTCATTTTACTCTCCAAGTGATTTGTGTGAGGACAACTGACCTGAAGGAAACTGCAAGGCTCAGGCCAGGGCTCTAAATCCCTCAAGTCTCAGGAATCCATCTCTAACACTGGCTCCCTCTTTCCTCTTCTCTCTCTCTTCCTCTCTCTCTCTCCCTCTCTCACTCTCTCTCTCTCTCTTACTCTCTCTTCCTCATGTGACTCCAGTCTGGCAGTCCCTTTGCCAATTCCAACTGGAACAGACAACACTAATTCAGCCACCTGGTAAGATTTAACCATTTCCTGCTTTGCTTCTGGTAGCAGAGAAAGTCCAGACTGCTGTCCACTTCCTCAAAGGACCAATGGGACTAAGCTCGAGCAAACCCTGGGGACACACAGTGCTTTCTCAGCATAACTGTCCTCTTTCAGAAGGAGGATTCCAGGTCTCTGTCTATTGTCTGAGGACATCTAGAACAAAACAAAGCTATTTCAAAATACCTTTATAGCAAATGCAGCTTCCAAGAAACGTCAATAATTAAGTATGTGAATGTACAAATATATCATTCAGTTGTACCCATAGGAAAGGTTTAGTATTACTGATATTTACAAGAAAAACAGACAAACAAAAAAACTTAACAGGTTTTACATTAAGGTCAAAAATTGCCAAAAGTTACATTATAACATGTAATTGAAAGTGCTAAACATAAATTTTCATGCAAGGTGTACAAAAACAGTAAAAATTTAAAAATTGTAAGAAGACTTAAAAATGTACATTTTGATTAAAAAGTTAAAAATAGGTTTGGGCAGACACTGAGCTAGCTTGAAGAGTTTTTTTTTTTTTTCTTACCCCAGGGGCACTTGAAATGTCAGAAAGAAAGAACCATTCACTCCCTTGAAAGGGGGTGAACCCATGGAACCAAGTGGTCTAGCTCAGTGGATGTCACCCCCGTAGAGCCCAGCAAGCTAAAATCCACTGCCTTGAAATTCTCGCTGCCAGCACAGTAGTCTGAAGTCAACCTGGAATGCTTGAGATTGGTGGGGACAGGGATATCTACCATTACTGAGGCTTTAGTAGGTGGTTTTTCCCTTCACAGTGTAAAGAAAGCCACTGGGAAGTCACGGCAGCTCAGCAAAGCTGCTGTAGCCAGACTGCCTACCTAGATTTCTCCTCTTTGTTCAGAGCATCTCTGAAAGAATGGCAGCAGCCCCAGTTTGGGGGTTATAGATAAAACTTCCATCTCCCTGAAACAGAGCCCCTGGGGGAAAGTGTGGCTGTAGGCCCAGCTTCAGCAGACTTAAACCTTCCTGCCTGCTGGCTCTGAAGAGAGCTGCAGATTTCCAAAAGACTGCCTTCACAAGTGGGTCCATGAAGCTCATGCCTCTTGACTGGGAGACTCCTCCTGGCAGGGATCAACAAACATATCATAGAGGAGTGCTCTGGCTGGCACCTGGCAGGTGCCCCTCTGGGATGAAGCTTTCAGAGGAAGGAACAGGCAGCAATCTTTGCTTTTCTGCATTCTCTGATAGTGACACACAGGCAAAAATGGTTGGAAGTAGACCTCCAGCAAAGTCCAGCACACCTGCAGCAGAAGGGCCTGATTGACAGAAGGAAAACTAACAACAGAAAGGCATAGTGTCAACATCTACTAAAAGGATTTCCTCTCTATATAGGAATATATATATATATATAAAAATATATTCAGGTTTTATTTATATATATATACACACATATATGTGTGTGTATATATATATATATATATTCAAAGGTCACCAACATCAAAGAACAAAGGTACATAAATGAACAAAGATGAAAAAAGAAATCACAAAAAGGCTGAAAATTCCTAAAACAAGAACACCTCTTCTCCTCCAAAGGATCACAACTCCTCGCCAGCAAGAAAACAAAAGTGAGTAGAGAATGAGTTTGAGGAATTGACAGAAGTAGGTTTCAGAAAGTGGGTAATAACAAACTCTTCCGAGCAAGAAAGAATGTTCTAACCCAATGCCAGGAGGCTAAGAACCTCAAAAAAAGGTCAGGGGAACTGCTAACTGTAATAACGAGTTGAAGGAAAAACATAAATAACACAATGGAGCTGAAAAACACAGCACAAAGACTGCATGAAGCATACACAAGTATCAACAGCCAAATCAATGAGGTGGAAGAAAGGATATCAAAGACTGAAGATCAATTTAATGGAATGAAGCATGAAGAAAAGGTTAGAGAAAAAGGAATAAAAAGGAACAAACAACGTCTCCAAGAAATATGAGACTATGTGAAAAGACTAAACCTACTTTGTTCATTTGTTTGTTAGTTTGTTTGAGATGGAGTCTTGCTCTATCGCCCAAGCTGGAGTGCAGGGGTGAGATCTCGGCTCACTGCAACCTGCTCCTTCCAGATTCAAGGGATTCTCCTACTTCAGCCTCCTGAGTAGCTGGGATTAAAGGCATGCATCATCATGCTGGTGTAAGTTTTGTAACTTTAGGAGAGACAGAGTTTCACTATATTGCCACAGCTGGTCTTTAATTCCTGGCCCCAAGTGATCTGCAGACCTCAGCCTCTCAAAGTGCTGAGATTAGAGTCATGAGCTACCATGCTCAGCCCAATTTCAACTTGTTGTATAAAATTTCTGTGACATCATCCACCTTCCCTTCACCCACAAAACGACTATTATTTAGAATTCCAATATATAATGCAAATAAAGCAACTGTCATGACCGACATATCTGCATTGGTATTAGTGTGTATTCATGGTCTGCTCGATTTTTTTATTGCTTTAAATAGGGGCCTTTGAAGAATCTCCAAGGAACATTTGTCCCAGAGACCCTGAGGAGGTGGCTACTCAGAATTAGATGATAGATTACATTGGGAAATTGAGGGCAAAAAGAGAACCTGGGATAGTTTCCAAATGTCTAGCTGAGGGGAACAAACAGTATGTGGCCTCTCTTCTAAGATGCCCTGATCCCAATCTGCAAAACCTGTGAGTACGTTAGGGTTCATGGCAAAGATAAATTAAAGTTGCTCATCAGTTGACCTTCAGATAGGAAGATTGCCCAGGATCATCCAGCTTGATCAATGCCATTAAAATGGCCTTAAATGTAGAAGATGAAAGCAAAAGAGGAAAGTCAGGGGGAAGTCACAGAAGAATGGAAAAACAATGTGATGTTGATGGCTTTGAAAACAGAGGATGGGGATATAGCTAAGGAATACAGGAGGCCCGTAGAAGCTAGAAAGTGCAAGGAAACAAATTCTCCTCTAGAGCATCCAAGAGGAACACAGTCCTGTGCACACTTAGATTGTAGCCCAACAAGTACCTGTGTTGCACTCTTATGATACAGAAGTGTAAGATGATACACTTATCTTCTATTAAATCACTAAATTTTTATTAATTTGTTACAGTGGCAGTAGGAAACTAACATAAGCCAAAGCCAGAAAAACCTGCAGATATGAGAGAAAAGGAAGGAAACTCCAGGAAGTGTCAGCAAATGAGTAGAAGGCACATTCTCTTAAGAGACTGGGGACAAAGGGAGTTCATCTGCCAGGGGCATACATTTCAAAGCACTGTAGATAAGTTGTTGCATAGAGGCAATGAGGCATCAAGGTGAAGATATCTGCAGCAATATGGAAATGAGAGTGTGAGAAAGGGGTGGTTCCTCTCCACTGTGTATCCCCACCACTAATACAGAAATTGGTACTCAGCAAGTGTTCAATGCTTGCAGAATGGTACTGGAGGGTAGTGGCACGGCCTGCAGCATAGACAATATTGAAATGCAAGAATGACAGACATGGCAAGATTTCAGTGCTAAGTAGACTCAACAGTGCAAGGAGCCTTCTGAAACTTCCCATGCCGATGTCTCAGGGGTTTCAGAGGCTCCATGATGAAGTTTATGTTCAGGTCGTCGACAGCAACTTTGTGAGAAGTTACTGGAGTTTTTTAAGTTACCTATGAAGAAATCCTGCATAACAAGAAACTGGGCTTGTTGGCTGAGAGAGAGCCAGGATCCTTATTTGTGATGGAAACAACAGCTGTCTCTGATAGGTAGGGCAACCTGGTCTTTGACAGGGAGAAGTCTAAAGAAATCAACTTGGTGATATGACGAGATCTCTCAATACCTTAAATTTAAGGAGTCTACATACACTAACTACTAATCAACATGAGCATGGGACCAGACGTCAGTGAGTCTAGAATCAAAAGGCTAAAAGGCCTCCAGTGAGTGGAAGTATGACACAAACACACACACACACACACACACACACAAACACACATATATATATAATCAGGCTTTGAGGTTGATCGTAACTTAGTCTACCTCAGCAATTAAATCAATAACTTGAATGAAGACAACTTATCACATTCAAAAATAACACCAAGGGTTTATTATTAGAATTCATTAGAAGGCAGAAGTTAGGATTCAAAATGATCTCTGTGGCTAAGGAAGTTGGGTGAAATTAACAAGATAGAAGTTAAGCGAATAGGAAAGAAAGCCCTGTACTTTGGATTAGAAATCAACTGTACAACCATAGGACAAGGGAAACCTAGATTAAGAAGAATTCACCTACATCAAGTAAAGTGTTAACTTACTGCAAGCTCTGTAAGATGTAAAAGTCTGAGAGTTTGGTCAAAAAGCTAATGCAGTTCTAGCTGGTATTAAGAGCAAGATCGGGGAGAATGTTCATGCCCTCTTAGGGGAAGACAGTGAGTTCTGGGAATCATATCATCTTTGTGGAAGAAACTCATTTCTGGAAATCTATTGTAAATTAATCCATAACTCTGACCTGTGTGAGTTATAGGTGAGGGGAGGGCAAGACTTATGCTAGGGAAAGCTCTGGAAAGAAGACAAAAGCAACTGAAGGAACTGAGGATGTTTAAATGGTGCTGAGATGACCTTTTTGGGGTGGAAGGGGAACAGGGTTTGGCATAGTACTATCTTTAAATACAATAAGCTGTCTAATGGAAAAGGTTGCCAAATGAGTTTCCTCTCATGAGTGAAATCTAATCAACTGGTATTGACTGCCATGAACTGGGGCTGAGAAATTTTCTGAGACTAAGTGTGGAAAGAAAAGGGGAAGAATGCTGTGTAGAAAAGAATGTAGGAAAGAATGCTGTGATCAATTATCCTTGTCTCCTATGGATTTCGGGAAGTGCAGTGCCTACATGAGGCTGAACTCGACAGACTTATTCCAAACCATCACATAGGTCAAGCCCAGGGCTGCTCATTTGAAGTCACTGAAAACTACAATCTAATGGGTGGCTAGAACACCACCAGTGTCAGAGTGAGAGGATGCTTAATGAACTTGGAAGTCCCTGCCCTTAGTTTAATTTGCAGGAAAATGCACAATAAAACTCACGGACTCTCGTTCCAAACACATCCCTTTTTGTAGCTGGCCTCTGTAGAGACTCTATAGAAGAGCTTCTGGAAAAACTGTTCATTCCTGCCAACAGCAGTGTTTTCAGTCATCCCATAGACCTGGGGTCACTGATCTGGCATGGTACATGTCTATTGCAATAAGGAGGGGCAGTTTGAACACTGTTGATAGGTCTCTAATGTGACATTTTTCTATTAATATTATAAGCAATTATCTCACCTTTGGGAGAAGTTATGCTAGTTTTTGAAGAACATTTTATCTAATTGTATTCATATATTCAACCGTGTGATCAAAAGTGGGAGTGGGGTCTTCAGACACAATCTTTTTATTTGCTTGTTTGCTGTTCTTGCCCATGCTAGAGTGCAATGGCACGATCTCACTAACTGCAACCTGCGCTTTCCCAGATCAAGTGATTCTTCAGCTTCAGACTCCCAGAGAGCTTGGATTACAGATGTACGCCACCACACCTCGCTAATTTTTTGTGTTGTTAGTGAAAACCAGGTTTCACCATGTTAGCCAGGCTTGTCTGGAACTCCTGACCTCAGGTGATCCTTGAGCCTCGGCCTCCCAAAGTGCTGGGATTACAGGCATGAGCCACCATGCCTGGCAGATTATTATTACTTTTTATACAGTGGACTGGTGATACTACCTAACAACATTTAAAAGCTATCAACCTATTTTTAGAACACTGCTTTCATCATTTCATTATCCCATTCTAAAGCCTGGATGCGTCTCAACTACAGGAACATGTACTGGTATTCAAAGCAGACTCCCACATTGGGTCATGTCTTTTCTCAGCCCTATTGTTCCACCTCCACTAGAGTTTAGTCGTTTATTTTTTTTTTTCTTCCCGAAATCCACTTTGTCTGTATCCACTTCAGAGCTACTATTATTTCTCTTGTCTTGCCTGGAATGTTCTCCCTGATACTGCCCGCAACCCCTACCTATTTTTTAAAATCCAACTAAGTCTCTCCTCCTCAATTATTTCCACCAAAAACCTACAGGTTCTCCACTTCCTAAGAAGTCCTGTCACTCATACTGCCTCTTAAAGACTTTAAGTTTCTCACAGCCAGTCATGAAAATTCGTTTTACACTTCTTCATTGCTGTGTACAAAGCTGAAACTGATCAAATTTTATCCTCACAGGACTTAGATACCTTTTCAGGCTTATATTCCCAACATACAACTCTGGACTCAGGGTAGATTCCTTACTGACCCCAGAAGGTCCTGGATTTTTGTTTTTTTTTGTTTGTTTGTTTTTTATTACTTTATTTTATTACTTTTATTACTTTATTTATTTATTACTTTATTACTTTTTATTACTTTACTTATTTATATATATACATATATATGAGTATATATATATATATATATCTGAGCTCTTGCTCAATTATCTGGCTGTAACATGTTCATTATTGCTTCTGAGAGGGTTGGCTCCTTTTCTTTTTAATTACATGTAAGCATCATGAGGTCAGGCTCGCCTTTCCTCACAATACACAATGGTGGCTACTGAAAAACATTTAGCTCGTGGGTCTCGACCCTGAGCCATCTTGCTTCCAAGAGGTAATCCGGCAATGTCTGGGGACCCTTTTGGTTGTCTCGCTTGGAAGAGAAGATACTATTGACAAAATAGAGACCAAGGATACAGCTAAATCTACAAAGCACACGACAGCCTCCCAAAACAAAGAATCTGCTGGCTCCAAAAGGCAACAGTGGCTCCATTAAGAAACCCTGGGTCAATTGAATATTTGACTGTTAACCACCAAAGCAAAGACCCCAAGAGGGCAGAAACTTGCAGCTGGAAGTTCTCAGTGAATGGATGAGCCGGTCAGGGCGTGGTAGATCTGATTGGGCTACCCGAGGGAGGAGTGGAGATACAGCACCAACCTGCGCCGTCAGGCAGGGCCAGTGAAGTCCCACAGGGATCCAAAATGCGTGTTTCGACTCACTCCATCCTCTACCTGAAGCGACAGGCCAAGGAGGGAAACGCAATCTCAGTCCCGCTGTGAAGACCGGCACCCCGCTGCTTCAGCCGAGTTCCCCGGGGGCAGATTTTTGGATACCCTGGATGTGCTCCCTCGAGATGTGGGTGGAGATTCTGGCCGGTGCTAGGCAACCAATGCATGTGCCATGTATCTTCAGACCAAGAAGACTGTACTAAGTAGGTCCCCAAGAGGAGCAGGATGCGATGTGACGGCTGTAATCTCACGTTGTTTTTCAGTCGTTCACCTCCCCTCTACCCCCGAAGTAATCTGTAACCATTTTGTCTTCTAATCCAACTTGCTCCCCATGTCTGTTGAGTCAAGATGAGCTGCGCAAAAAGCTACACCAAAAGTTGATGAATGTGGGTGTACTGGGCACACTCAAACTATCGGATTTAGGTTTATCTGTTCCATAAGTTTTAGAAGTCTAACCTGTAATAGGTAGTTCACATTTATATTCATCCAATGTTTGGGTTTCAAAACTCTGCCCTGAAATATTACAATCTCTTTGAAACCATTGAGAAAATGTTGCATTTGAGTCAACTTAAAGGAGAATGTTCAAATAATTAATTGAGCTGCCAATAAGATAGGAGCAGAAAGCATTTATATAATGAACACATTTTAGTAAGAATAGGCCTCTTTTATAAATCTGGCCTACAGTTTCCTAAACTAACAAGTGGGTTTGTAATGCGTTTTGATGTGGGACATTGGTGACATATAGAAAAAACTAGTGTTCTGTTTTAATAGTCTAATCGGGGAATTAACACTTTCATCTTTAAACTATATTGATATGCCTGAATATTTCATTTGAGCAGCAAATATTTGTTAGTATACTTTATATTTGGATTAACAGCTAGGAATAGGATTAGCTCAATGTGTTTTCATTGCAATATGCATTTCATAAGCATATTTTACATCTAAAATATGTAGATATATCCTGTGCATATATCCTTTTTAAATTTAAGTTATATGGTGTGAGCATTTCTCTGTTTCCTTAAAAGTTTCTTGAAATCCTCATTTTTAGTGGGCAACAGTCTTATCTTTGGATATTTTTGTGACATACATAGCAGTCCCTTGTTGTTAAATATTTTGGTTATATTTTGCAACAGTCCACAGAGGTGCGATGAACTGGCAGAATTTTTTCCTATACTTCATATCCCAAACATAAGCTGCTGAAATGGACTTCTAGGGAAGTGAAGTTAAGAGTCTGCAAATGGGTCTGGCTAATCACCAATTTCACTTGGAAGCTGAGGAAAGAAACATTTTTGTAGAACACACTGACCTTCTTGTGTCATGGGGTAAGACTTGTGTAGGGGAAGATTCCTAACTTCTGGCTATGGATCTAGAAACATTATGGAAATAAAAGGAAGTTTTCCAATGAATGTAACACATCTGTGTATATCTCTACTGAGACAATCCTACTGAAATTATTTTACCTTGTTTGACTTCCTTCCTTCCTTCTTTCATTTCTTCCTTCCTTTCTTCCTTTCTCCTTTCCTCCCTTTCTCCCTCCCTCCCTTAATTCCTTCTTCTATCCTTCATTCCTTCCTTCCTTCCTTAATTGTTTTCTTTCTTTCTTTCTTCCTCCCTTGCAAGACACAAATTCAAAACCACCTAATTCATGAGTTGATGCACCCTGTATTGAATGAAGAATTGCACCCTCAGTCCATTTCAGTGCAAGGGAACTCCCTGTTACTAGGAACCCCTAACTCTTTAGTGGCTGAACGCTAACAAAGATATGGCTATGAGTCTTCACTTTCTGTTTTCTTTCCAGAAATTTGTTTAGCAAAAGAAAAGATAATGTATTTCCTTTTCTGTTTTTGAACTTTTTATTAACAGTTTTTTTTTCAGCTGACTGTAACATGCTGCATTATAGACAATTGCTTTTATACTAGGTCCACTTCTCATTTCTCTTTGAATTTCCATTGTATCTGCACACAATACATTTGTTATGTAACAAGTGATTACTAAATTTGAACTTAATTTATTGGTATCACATTTAGTCTTTTGTAAAATTGCGATCTACAATCTCTAAATGTTTAAGAGCTCAAATTGATTTATCTATTTTCCATGTTGTTTGATAAGACTCTGCCAATCTGTTGAATGTCTGCTCTGAATTTGGCACTGTGATAGACACACAACAGATGTTTCGTGTGTTACAGATGAGGAACCAGACTGTGGAGAGTTGAATCAAATAACTTAAGTGATGTAATCCTTA